>NC_053135.1:1243488-1268488 GCF_010015445.1 Perca fluviatilis | reverse complement strand
TAAATAATCAGGACTTTTAGCGTGTATAGAGCCAGCATATCTCCACCAGACTCCATGTAAATAATCAGGACTTTTAGTGTGTATAGAGCCAGCATATCGCCACCAGACTCCATGTAAATAATCAGGACTTTTAGCGTGTATAGAGCCAGCATATCTCCACCAGACTCCATGTAAATAATCAGGACTTTTAGTGTGTATAGAGCCAGCATATCGCCACCAGACTCCATGTAAATAATCAGGACTTTTAGCGTGTATAGAGCCTGCATATCTCCACCAGACTCCATGTAAATAATCAGGACTTTTATCATCGTAAAACACACTTCATTCAAAGTGGACAGAAACTAAATAAAACTACCAAAAGCCGTCTTGGTTCATCTTTCCACTGTTCCAACAATCACCACTCTGGTTTGGTTGAAATAAACCCTTAATTCACCCATTTACATGTGGAGATATGCTGGCTCTATACACGCTAAAAGTCCTGATTATTTACATGGAGTCTGGTGGGTTGAAAAAAAAATTAAAAACTGAAGTTATCTTTTAACCTTAAAAGGGTAACTTTTTATCTGCAGTATGAAGCCGAACAGGAAGTGGCTTTTGCTGTTGCTACTATCTTGGCTCCTCCTCTTCCTGTCGCTGTTCTGTCACATCCTGGACCCCAGATCTGCCGCCGAGGCCGGACTCGCCAGAACCAAAACCCTCCGCATGCTGTCTGCTCTGAACCGCAGGATGCTGAGACCCAGTGGCGTCCCGGAGACGGACCAGAGAGAGAGGACCTACTACAGGTAAACACTATCAGCAGCTTTTCACTTACTCTAAATGATTATTCAGCTTCCTGTTGACCAACAAGCAGCGTTTAGTTTTTCTGGGTCAAACTTTTAAACTAAACTTTATTTTATTTTTCCGAAATTTTGGTCACTTTTATTTCTCCAAGTTTTTTGGCCGTTTTTCTGATGTTTTTGTCGACTTTTTGTGTCAATTCCCCCCCGTTTTAAAATTAAATTTTTTGATTTTATTTTTATTTTGTTCCTGCGTTTTAGAAGCTTTTTCTGAGACTTTTTTTCAAGACAAAATTATTTGCAAGGTTTTCTTTAAAAAGGAAATGAGTTTTTGGCAATTTTGTCGATTTAAAAAAAAAATTTAATTTATTTTTTCGACTTTTTCCTCTTTTTTGGGGGGTGTTAGGGTATTTTGGTAGATGTTTTTGGCAATTTTTGTCTATTTTTTTCGTTTTTGTCGACTTTTTTTCAATGTTCTATCATTTTCTTTTTTCAAATGCTATAAAATTGGCTAAAACACCCAAATTCAATGAAAGTAGTGAACTGATTATTAGTTTTACATGTTAAAAGCGTTGTGTGTATCCATCCACGTTACTTCTTTTGACAATTTAGTTGATGGAAAACCCAAATTTCTGCTATAGAAACGTTTTGAACTTGACTTGAGGACATGAGAGTTAAGAAAAGATATGTACAGAGTTCTTAAAATGCACTAAACTAATTTCCATTAAAACACACTTGGTGTTCAGCACTAACACGTCTAAGTTAAGCAACAATAAATGATTTTTAATGTACTTTATTAATAAGAATAATAACAAGAATACATTTGGCAATATTTGGGCGTATTTCTCAACACTCAAGGACACTTTCAATGTACAAATAATAAAAGAGAGAAAGATAAAACGGATGCACAACAAAGATTAAGCAGAAAAATTTGATCCGTTTTCAAAGTTTCTATATCAGAAATTTGGGTTTCTTTCAACCAAATTATAAAAAAGAATAACGTGGATGGTTCCCTACGACGCTATTCACAAGTAAAATAAATAATCAGTTCACTACTTTCATTGAATTTGGGCATTTTAGTCAATTTTTGTGGCATTTGAAGAAACAAATTGACAAAAGAACTTCGTAAAAAGACAAAATCACGGAGAGAAAAGAGACAGAAATGTCGGAGAAAGTTTCAAAAACGTGTTTTAATCTTGTGACCCAGAAAAACTAAACGTGGCGTCTGACGTCGTGGTCGCCGTGACGACAACACGATGTTAAAAGATACGTAAATATAAATCGGAGAGACTTCTCTCATTCCAGCTTCTTAAATGGGAATGTTTTCTAGTTTCTTCTCTCTGAATCCTCCTTCCTCCCTCTCTTCTCCTGGTCTCTCTCTTCCTTCCTTCCTTCCTTCCTTTTTCTTCCCTCCTCTTCTTGTCCTCCCTACCTCCTTCCCTAGGTACTTCCTTTCTTTCTTATTTACTCCCCCCTTCACCTTCTTCCTATTCTTCCCTTTTCTTTTACCCTTCTTTCCTCCCTACCTTCTTCCCTAAGTACTACCTTCATTTCTTTCTTTTCTTCCTTCTTTCTTTCCTTCCTTCCTTCCTTCCCTCTTTCCTTCCTTCCCTCTTTCTTTCCTTCCTTCCTTCAAGCTTAAAGTGTAGAGCTGCTAAGATGAATCTGTAAGAACAGTCAAGCTTGTGTGATGTCAGCTTGTTAAATGTGAATATTTTCTAGTTTCTGAATCCTCATCCCTTCCTTCATTCATTCCTTCCTTCCTCCTCTCCCTTCCTCCTTCCCTGGGTTCTTCCTTACTTCCTTTTTCTTTAATCCTTCTTTCTTGTCCTCACTTTCTTCCCTAAGTACTTCTTTCTTTCTTATTTATTCCCTCATTTACCTACTTCCTTTCTTCCCTTTTCTTTTATCATTCTTTCCTCCCTACCTTCTTCTCTAAGTACTTCCTTCCTCCCTCCCTCCCTCTCTTCTCCCGGTCTTTCTCTTCCTTCCTTCCTTTTTCTTCCATCCTTCCCTCCTCTTCTTATCCTCCTTACTTTCTTCCCTAAATACTTCCATTCTTTCTTATTTACTCCCTCCTTTACCTTCTTCCCTTTTCTTTTATCCTTCTTTCCTGCCTACCTTCTTCCCGAAGTTCCTTCCTTCCTTCCTTCTCTGAATCCTCATTCTTTCTTTCCTTCCTTCCTTCAAGCTTAAAGTGTAGAGCTGCTAAGATGATGATGTAAAAACAGTCAAACTTGTGTGATGTCAGCTTGTTAAATGTGAATATTTTCTAGTTTCTTCTCTGAATCCTCCTTCCTCCCTTTCATCCTTCCTTCCTCCCTTTCATTCCTTCCCTTCCCCCTTTACGTACTTTCTCTCTTAAGTCTTCTTTCCTTTTTCAGACACGGAGACACACACACACACAGAGACACAGAAACACACACACAGAAACACACAGGGACACACACACACACACACAGAAACACACACACACAGAAACACACACACAGACACAGAAACACACAGGGACACACACACACACACACACAGAAACACACACACACAGAAACACACACACAGACACAGAAACGCACAGGGACACACACAGAGACACAGACACACAAACACACAGGGACACACACAGGGACACAGAAACACACACACAGACACAGACACACAGGGACACACACAGAAACACAGAAACACACACACACAGAAACACACAGGGACACACACAGAAACACACAGGGACACACAGACACACAGGGACACACAGGGACACACACAGAAACACACAAGGACACACACAGAGACACAGAAACACACACACAGACACACAGGGACACACACAGAAACACACAGGGACACACACAGAGACACAGAAACACACACACAGAGACACACAGGGACACACACAGACACAGAAACACACACACAGAAACACACAGAAACACACACAGAAACACACAGGGACACACACAGAGACACACACACACAGAAACACACAGGCACACACACAGAGACACACACACACAGACACACAGAGACACACACAGACACACAGGGACACACACAGAAACACACAGGGACACACACAGAGACACAGAAACACACACACAGACACACACAGAAACACACAGGGACACACACAGACACACACACACAGAAACACACACACACAGAAACACACACACAGACACACACAGAAACACACAGGGACACACACAGAGACACACACACACAGAAACACACACACACAGAAACACACAGGGACACACACACACACAGAAACACACACACACACACACTATTTAGGGATCTCCGTGATGGACTCTGATCTGCCTCCAGGTCCAGGTCTGAGGAGATCCTGGTGAAATAAGACTGATCTGCCTCCAGGTCCAGGTCTGAGGAGATCCTGGTGTAATAAGACTCTGATCTGCCTCCAGGTCCAGGTCTGAGGAGATCCTGGTGAAATAAGACTGATCTGCCTCCAGGTCCAGGTCTGAGGAGATCCTGGTGTAATAAGACTCTGATCTGCCTCCAGGTCCAGGTCTGAGGAGATCCTGGTGTAATAAGACTCTGATCTGCCTCCAGGTCCAGGTCTGAGGAGATCCTGCAGGGCCTGTGGAGCGGGAACCTGAGCGCTGCGATGCTGAGTCCTCGTCTCCAGAAGGTGCTGAAGCTGCAGCTGCGCTCCCTGCGGCACCGCGTGGCGCCCAGGCGGCCAATCGGGCGCCGGCGCTCGGCCCCCCAGCTGTACTGCGACCTGAAGCGGACCGCCAGGGTCCAGACCGTGGACGGCACCGAGGAACCCTTCCTCAGTCTGGGCTGGGCCGCCCTCATGCCTTCACAGGTGACTTCAGGTTTTATCTAGACCATGTTTTCAAATGTTCAGCGTCAGTTAGGGTCCACTAAAGCAGGGTCTGCAGCGCTTTTTAAGGCCAGGGACCCCTTAGCTCAGGGGGGTCAAACTCATTTTCCCAGAAGGCCACACTGGAAAAAGACCACACCAAGGGCCAGACATGGAGAGCAGAGATCTTCAACAGGGGGTCTGTGTACCCCTAGGGGTACTTTGGAGTACTGCAGGGGGTAATTTCAAATATATCAGTCATGCATAATTCATCAAATTAATTTACCGTATTTTCCGGACTATAAGTCGCACTTTTTTTTGTCCTACTTTGGCTGGTCCTGCGACTTATAGTCAGGTGCGACTTATATATCAAAATATATATAATTTAACATGTTTTTAAATGTTACTTCATACTGAAAACATCACCGTGTACAGCCGCGAGAGGGCGCTCTAGGCTTGGGACAACTATATGCTGCTGCTAAAGACAACTGAGAAAGAAAAGAGATAAACTGCAGGTAGTAAAATACTCAGCCGAAAACAAACTGCAGGTAGTAAAATATGCAGCCGAAAACAAACTGCAGGTAGTAAAATATGCAGCCGAAACAAACTGCAGGTAGTAAAATATGCAGCCGAAAACAAACTGCAGGTAGTAAAATATGCAGCCGAAAACAAACTGCAGGCAGTAAAATATGCAGCCGAAAACGGTAATGGAGCAGCAGAAAGAAAGCATGAAATGAGGGAGAAACTTGTGAGGGAGACTGGAGAAAAGGTGACTCTTACTGCAGTGAAGAAATCAGAGAAAGCTAATTGGCTAATCGGCTAATCGCCTTTTAATACATCCACGCTCCACGCCCTGGTAGCCGGTTGTTCTGGGTGCTGTTGTGTAGTTCAATAACTGTTAATTAACGTTAACATACCGGACACCTACCCTATTCAGCCTGTTGTTCTGGGTGCTGTTGTGTAGTTGACAGATGAAAAGAAAAAGAAAAAATTCTAAATAAATGCGACTTATAATCCAGAAAATACGGTAGTTATGGATTCTAAACATCTGAAGTAACATTAAAGTGTGTTTCAGTTCCCAGCTTAAGTAAACCAGACCCTAATGGTGCGGAGCTGTAATGTACCTCTTTATATAGAGCCTCTTTTCTACCAGAAATGCTTTACACTCGTCAGGGGGTACTGGCTAAAAAAATACTTCAAAGGGGGGTACATTACTGAGAAAAGTTTGAGAACCAGTGCCCTAGGGGGGGTCCTCAAAGATAGCGCAGAGGGGCCGCCAAATTATGTTGAAAACGAAGGAAAAAAAATCACCTTCTTTCGAAAACTAATATATATAATATGTCTGAAAATATACATTAAGGAATTCAACATAAACAGCAAAGATAAACTGGCCTATTGGTAAAACTGTACTATAGGTAAGTCAGCCACTATGGTAGCCATACAGGTAAGCTTAAGGCTTCACTTCCACATGTATGTTTAACGTTAAAACATGATGCATTAATAATTATTTGTAATATTATTTACTTAATTGTATACAGTATATGCAGTAGGGGGTCCCTACTCTGTCTCTCCTTCAGCTGAGGCCCACATGTGTCAAATTTTAGAACTGGCCCGTATATCAATTTGGGTTCACGATACGTTTGGGTTCACCTAGTTGTGCGCCAAACCAGAAACACAGGACAGAGTTTTTGAACCCTTGTGTTAGGGCTGGATGGTTAAAAGAACCTGGAGTAAATGCTTCTGCACAGGGAGCGACAGGACAAGATCCCTGACAGGAAGATCAAAAGGTTTACAAAGGATACAAGTTAGATTTTGGGCAATATTTACAATAATTTATTTTATTTAGAATAATTTATTTTGTTTACAAGAGAGAAATTATATTTTACTTTTAAGATGGCATGGCAATATTTACCATCATTTTGTTTACAAAAAACTATTTTTTAGAAGTTCTTTATTTTCTAAATTTTTAGGAAACCTTTTTTTTTTTACATTAAAACTTAAATTACTTTTTTTTTTATAAGACATTTTTATTTCTTTGCAAAATCTACTGTTGTAGATTTCAGTTCAGTTGTTTGAAATATTTAATAAATAAGCATTAATTGCTATCTGTGTGTTTCCTTATTTTAGAATCACAAAGATAGGATTATATGCACTCTTTCATTAGAAAAAAATAACCGTGAACATATTTACAGTATAACAAAAGAGAAAAAATTTAAAATAATCGTTCAATAATCGTAATCGAGGTAACTTGTTTGATTAATCGTGATTATGATTTTAGCCCAAATCGTCCAGCCCTACCTTGTGTTGTCTTTTTGGGTCCCAGTGACCCCGAAGGACAAAACAAGGGTGATGTACTTCTGTTTACTTAACCCTGTCTCTTGTAAAGTAAGTAAAGTTAATTTCTAGAGCACATTTACACCCAGTTTAAGCTGACCAAAGTGCTGTCCAAACGAGCACTAAGGTGCTGTATTAACGCTCGTGTTGATCAACACAAGAGTTAAACTGTAATTACCGGACATTCAAAGCACAATTTGGAAGATTTACCGACTCTGAGACTCAGAAATCCCCCCAGAAGGAACTCTTTTAAGGACTTGTGTCAACAAATGAGGGAAAAAAGCTCCCAAAATGTAAAAAAAATAAAGTGACATGCAGTAACAAAAGCACGTCAATTTCTTTTACATTTTGATAGCTTTTTTTCTTCATTTTTGTGGCTTTCTCAGACATTTTTCACCTTTTTTGGTAAAATTTGTACGCTTTTTGGCGCATTTTTGTTGACACAGTCATCAAAAGAGTTTCTTCTGGGGGGATTTCTGAGTCTGAGTCGGCAAATCTGCCCAAATTCTGCTTTAAATGTCAGGTAATTGCAGTTTAAGAAACACTTTCCTGTGTTTTTGGTTTGTATTGTTTGGTATTGGCCGATCTAAATCTACTAGGGGCTAGATTTGGCACATGTGGGCCTTAGCTGAAAGAGAGACAGAGTAGGGACCCCCTACTGCATATATTGTATATAATATTAAAAATAAATGGTTATTAATGCATCATGTTTTAACGTTAAACATACATGTGGAAGTGAAGCCTTAAGCTTACCTGTATGGCTACCATAGTGGCTGACTTACCTATAGTACAGTTTTACCAATAGGCCAGTTTATTTTTGCTGTTTATGTTGGATTCCTTAATGTATATTTTCAGATAGGGCTGGGCGATATATGGATATTATATCGATATCGTGATATGAGACTAGATATCGTCTTAGATTTTGGATATCCTGATATGGTGATATGACCATAAGTGTCTTTTCCTGGTTTTAAAGGCTGCATTACAGTAAAGTGATGACATTTTCTGACCTTACCAGACTGTTGTAGCTCTTCTATTATTCACCTTTTCCCCTCTTAGACATTATATCCACATTACTGATGATTATTGATCTAAAATCTAAGTGTGGAGATATTTTGTTAAAGCCCCAGTTCTCAACCCTAGAATATCGAGATATCTGATTTACTCCACATCGCCGAGCCCTATTTTCAGACATATTATATATTAGTTTTCGAAAGAAGGTGATTTATTTTTTATTCTTGGTTTTCAACAAAGTGCAGAGGGGCCACCAAATTAACTTTGAGGACCCTCTAGGGGTCAAGGACCCCCCTGTTGAAGATCTCTGTACTGAAGGTGCTGACACGGTCATATTATTATTATTATTATTATTATTATTATTATTATCATTATTATTATTATTCTAAGGGTCTGTTCTGCCCTGGTGTTAACAGCTGATCCAAGCAGACAGCTCTAGGTGCCTGTGTGTGCCAGTCTGTCTGTAGACTGGGTCTCCAAATGTCTCCTCAGGGCTTATTTTAACCATCTGGACCAGGGGTGTCACACTCCATGTCCCTAAGGGGCCACACTGGAAATGAGGATCACAATAAGGGCCAGACATGTTGAGTTTATTGACATGCTTTTATTTAACAAAAAAAGTCAATTAACTTTGTATTTCTGCATGTGTCATATAGCTTTCACCCACACAGTTTGGTCGACATAAAACCCTAAAAAAGTCTCTTAGCCATTGTAGAATTTAGCAAGTCATAAAAAACAAACATTACATTTTTAAAAGTTTCACAGCCTGAATCTTAAAGAGCTCTCTGCTTCTGAGTCTCAAAGTCAGAAAAATATGTCAAATTCGCATAAATAAAGCATGAAAAACAGTTTCCTGATTCTTTTGGTGTGGTGCACAACTAGTCGGGCCAAAAGTAGCTGTAGGTGCGTTTAGGGCATTTCCAAATCTACCTTTTCTAGTTTAATATGTCTATTAACAATAGTTGGTGGTGCTACACCAAACAGTACAGGTTACTTGACAGGGTTTTTTTAACATGCGACAAACAGGGCATAGGACAAAGGTAGTGGCCCAGCGACAGGGTAGCACAAGTTCACTTTTTAGACATTAAATCGAGAAAAGGTTGCCAGAATTTAAAAAAAATAATAATAATTCCTCTTTAGCAGACATGATGTACCTGATTTTCTCCAAGTGTAATACATTTCCAAGCTCTCTCAACCACATTTCGAATATAGGAGACCTTTCAGATTTCCACGATTTGTAAAAATCAGCTTTGTGGCTAACAATGTTGAAAGGGAAATAGCCTTGGCTTCACAACTACTCTTCACACTATCTGGATTGGCCACTCCAAACAATACAGTGAATGGGTCTGGGTTACATGGATGATTAAAGGCCTTAGTGGAAAACTCAAACCCAGCCCCAGAATGATTGTAGCTTAATACATTGGGATGACACCTCTGGAAATATTTACTTAGTGTCTTCATTAATCATAGGTGTGTTTTGGGCGTTTTTGTTAAAGAGTAAAAAAAGTCCTGATTATTTACATGGAGTCTGGTGGAGATATGCTGGCTCTATACACGCTAAAAGTCCTGATTATTTACATGGAGTCTGGTGGAGATATGCTGGCTCTATACACGCTAAAAGTCCTGATTATTTACATGGAGTCTGGTGGAGATATGCTGGCTCTATACACGCTAAAAGTCCTGATTATTTACATGGAGTCTGGTGGAGATATGCTGGCTCTATACACGCTAAAAGTCCTGATTATTTACATGGAGTCCGGTTCCCATCAGTCACTTGGACACTAAAAGATGGGACTACAGGCTCCAGGTTGAAGAGAATAGTGAAGTAACTTCCTGTGTCCCTGCAGGGTCTCCAGGCGTCTGAGTTCCAGCGCTGCGCTGTGGTGATGTCATCCGCCGCCGTCCTCAACTCGGGGCTGGGAGCCGAGATCGGTGAGACGCTAAAACCTCTCAAATATGGAGGGACTTTTTATTTATTTATTTATTTATTTTTTAACAAATTATTATAATTTAATAAAAAAAAATATTTTATTAAATTTCTTTTTTTTACTAATATTTTTATCATAATTATATTTAACTGAAAAAATCTACAAATTATTATATTTTATTAAAGTACAAACTATTACATGTTTTCAGTGTTAAAGATTAAATCAAAGGCAATTAAATTTCAACAATATTTATTTATTAGTTGTATTTAACAACAAATAAGTTATAACTAAATTACTAATAATTGTATTTAATATATTGTTGAGGTAATGTATAATTTTTTTTGAATAAAACGAAATTAAATCATAATCATATTTAAATAAAATATTAATTATTATAAAAAATAATAATAAATTGTGTATTAAAGATATTTAAACTTGAAATAAATAAATTCATTTAAATTACACAATTATATTACTATAGTTTTTAATTACATTCAAATATTTAAAAAATAATTAAAGGAGTCAATTTAAAATATGTATTAAAATATAAAAAAAATGTATAACAAAATTTTCTAACTGACAAAATGATAGTAAATAAAAATGTAAAAGATTTTTAAACATTTGTTGAGTGCAGATGTAAAAGCAATTTAAATTAAAAAAATAATTCAGTAAAACTACAAAACGTTTATTTATTTTTTTAAAGGAATCAATATAATAAAAAATGTAAAGAAATCATCACATTAAATGTTCAACTTTGGTCATATTATTTAACAAAATTATATGATATAAAATCTAAAATGTGAAAGCTTTTTAAAACCATGAGTTGTTTAATGGGTGCAGGTGTAGTTTGAGTGTCTGACCACCAGAGGGAGCCACTCACCTTCTTCTGTTGCTCTCCTGTTGGACTCAGATTCCCATGATGCAGTTCTTCGCTTCAACGCGGCTCCGACCCTCGGCTTCGAGAGAGACGTGGGCAGCAAGACCACGATCCGCATCATCAACTCCCAGGTACAGGCTCCGCCCACTTTCAGTTGTTTAAGGTACAGGCTCCGCCCACTTTCAGTTGTTTAAGGTACAGGCTCCGCCCACTTTCAGTTATTTAAGGTACAGGCTCCGCCCACTTTCAGTTGTTTAAGGTACAGGCTCCGCCCACTTTCAGTTGTTTAAGGTACAGGCTCCGCCCACTTTCAGTTATTTAAGGTGCAGGCTCCGCCCACTTTCAGCTATTTAAGGTACAGGCTCTGCCCACTTTCAGTTATTTAAGGTATAGGCTCCGCCCCCACTTTCAGTTATTTAAGGTGCAGGCTCCGCCCACTTTCAGTTATTTAAGGTGCAGGCTCCGCCCACTTTCAGTAGATATGGGACTGACTGGAATGTAACTAAGTACATTTACTCCAGTACTGTACTTCAGTCCAAATGTTGAGGTACTTGTACTTTACTACTGACAGTAGCAACAATATAACAAGTCCAGCTGAGATGATGAGACCATTAAACACACACTGGTTGGAGAGACAGACAGAAAGACAGTGAGAGAGAGAGAGACAGTGAGAGAGAGAGACAGAAAAGTGAGACAGTGAGAGAGAGAGAGACCGAAAGGGGAGGGAGAGACAGAAAGAGGGAGGGGAGGGAGAGAGAGACAGAAAAGTGAGACGGAAAGGAGAGAGAGACAAAGAAAGGAGACCGAGACAGAGAGAGACAAAGGGGAGAGAGACAGAAAGAGGGAGACAGAAAGGGGAGGGAGAGAGACAGAAAGGGGAGGGAGAGAGACAGAGAGGGAGACAAAGGAGAGACAGAAAAGTGAGACAGAAAGGAGAGAGAGACAAAGAAAGGAGAGAGACAGAAAGGAGAGAGACAGAAAGGAGAGAGACAGAAAGGAGAGAGAGACAAAGAAAGGAGACCGAGACAGAGAGAGACAGACAGAAAGGGAAGAGCGACAGAAAAGTGAGACAGAAAGGAGAGAGACAGGCTGTTTGGATCGTGTCCAGTTTCTAAACTGTTTGGAGTATTTTTCTTAACTTTTAATACTTTTACTACGTTTTCCTGATGATACTTTTCAGACTTTTACTGAAGTAACATTTTCTCTGCAGGACTGTAACTGTAACAGAGTATTTTAACAGTGAAGTATTAGTACTTTCCCTGCAGTAATCTGATTACTTGTTCCAGCGCTGGTATTGAGTGTTCCTGTGTATGTGTTTTCTTCTTCTCTTCTCTTTAAGATCGTGGCTCGGCCCGAACACGCGTTCAACAGCAGCTCGTTGTATCGTAACGTTACTCTGCTCGTCTGGGACCCGGCTCGGTACTCCGCCAACCTCACCGAGGTAATCTATTACTTTATTACTCTGGACGTGAGAACGGCACGCTCCTCCGTATCTTTTAAACTGGAAACTAAAGACTAAAATGTCTTCTAATCAGGCTTTTATTTTGTAGTAATGGTATTTTATTTTGTAGTAATGTTAAATCGCATTATTTTGTCAGTGTTAATAATTGTTTTTTAATGTTTTTTTCTTTGTCAAACTGAATGAAGATTTATTTTTAATAATCTTAAAAAAAAAATTGCTGATATAACTAGTTTTAAGTCTGTAGCCATGACAACCAGCTACGAGATGTACACTGAGCATAAAACATTTGATTTGGCGCAAAAAATAATAATTTTAAAACGTCAAAAAGCAAAACTGTGTACAGAAACTCTCATTGACTTCGGTGGCAGAAGCTCGATCAGCGAGGTGGTCCAATCAGAGACGTTGCTGTTAGGCTAAGGATTGTGGGTAGTGTAGTTTTTCTCCATAAGATCGCTGACAAAAACATGTTTTTCTTAAAACAAGGTTGATTTCATACAGACTTGTAGCTTCTACAGAAGCAGAAACCTTCGTTACACAACCACGTAGCTCGAAGTACTACACTACCCACAATCCTAAGCGTAACGGGTAGACTGACCACGTAGCTCGGGGTCAGTCTACCTCGGGTGGTTCATGGCTGATAATCAAAATAAACGGGCCTTTTACTTCCACCACCACACTGTTGAGCTCTATATGTGATTACATATTTTCCTCATATTGTGCGGCCATATTTGTAGTTTTGTTCTGTGATGCACTTTGCATGAATATATTATATAAATTAATATAAACTTATTTCTGTATTACTTAATGTGAACGTCTCCCTGAGGCCAGAAACACCTTTATTTTAACTCTTGTTAAACCAGAAAATTTAATTAAATTCCTTTTTTATTAATTATCAAAATAATAAAAACAAATGTGAATGTGTAAATAATTTGTGTAATTTAAAGCACTTTAAACTTTACTTTCGGTTGTGACTACATTACTTACAATAGTGTTTAAAAATAAAAAATAATATTAAAATAATTAAAGTTGTATAAAAATGAAATAAACATTAAAAAAAATCTTATTTTATTAATTAATAATATTTTTTAAACTCAGTTGTAACTACATAATTTAGAATAGTGTTAAAAAAATGTTTTTAATCTACAGGAAAAATAATTTAAATTTAAAATGATGTAAAAACCAATATTTGAATCCCTCTGAAACATCATTTTTGTCTGTTTTGTGTGTTTTGGGTGCAGTGGTTCAGGCAGCCGGACTTTGATCTGTTTTCGGGATACGTGGAGCAGCGGCTTCGTTGCCCCGAGCAACCGTTCTACATCCTGCACCCACAATTCCTCTGGGCTCTGTGGGACCGTATCCAGGACAACACGGAGGAGAGGATCCAGCCCAACCCACCGTCCTCTGGCTTCACAGGTACACACACAGGTACACACAGGTACCCACAGTACACACAGGTACACACAGGTACCCACAGTACACACAGTACACAGGATATTACATTTAATGGATGTAAAATTTAAAACGTCAGAGAAAAAGTCAGATTTAAATTTAATTTAATTTTTTTCTTAAATTAAAAATGATTTAAATCAAGTTTAGTAAAGTAATTGAAACGTAAATATCAAAAGATTTAATTACAAAATATTTTTTATTCATTTTTAAACCCGAGAAACTCAGTTTAAATGTAAATATAATATTAAATATAAGTATACCATTTAACTACTCAACAATGGTATATAATAATGCAAATGTTAACGCTATTGTAAATAAAATTGTATACATCTTTTATTATGAAATAATTAAAAATATTTTATTAAAGATTTAAACAAAATAATTATAAAAATAAAATATAATTCTTTAAAAGTAATCAAATAAAAAATGAGTATATTGTCTTGAAGCTAAAATATTAACTACTAAATGTTTCAAATGTGAAATTTGAAGATTTAACACAACACTAAATTTCTTATTTTATTAATTATCATTTATTCTGAAAGTAATTCTGAATGATTTGTAGTTTAAAGCAAGTTAAACTTTAAATATGTGATTTTTTTTTTTATTAATACAAAACTTAAATTGTTGTAACTGAAATAATCAAAATAAGTAATTGTAATGTTGAAAGATTCAATAATAAAAATAAAGCTACGTTGTGAAATATCTTATAATTATTTTTTAAATCCATAAATAAATTTTAAACTGTTAAAAAAAAAAAACACAAATGTAATTTCTTTATTTTTTAAACACTTTAAACTCAGTTGTAACTACATAACTTAAAATATTGTTTAAAAAAATGTTTTAGTCTACTGAGGAACAAAAAGGAAATTTAAAATTATGTAAAAAAAAAGTTGAAAGATTCAATAATAAAATTAAAGCTAAGTTGAAATATTTTAATTGACCAAAATATCTAACAAATAGTGTGTGATACATGTGTAGAAAAACAGTAATTTAATCAATAAAGTAAATACATTTCAAATAGTTCTAAATACGATTTAATATAACGATTTCTCATAAAAGTAATTAGAAATAAAAAGTCCCACAGAACTTTATTTAAACATTACAACAGACAGTTAGAAAACAAACAAGAGACATAGAAAAATATTTGTGTGTGTGTGTGTGTGTGTGTGTGTGTGTGTGTGTGTGTGTGTGTGTGTGTGTGTGTGTGTGTGTGTGTGTGTGTGTGTGTGTGTGTGTGTGTGTGTGTGTGTGTGTGTGTGTGTGTGTGTGTGTGTGTGTGTGTGTGTGTGTGTGTGTGCTCTCTGCTTGCGAGTGATAAAGAGTGACAACTTCAGCAGACATCCTGGTCCTCCTTTAGCTCACTCAGTAAGAGCGATGGCTCTGTGTGTCTTCTTGCTGCAGCAGACGCCGGTTCAACTCCAACCTGCGACTCCAAAACATAACCTGTTAAACTTTAAATTTGCCAATACACTCAATATTTAATTACTTTAACAATTACTCATAATTTAACTTTTAAACTGTTGAACATTGCTAATTTTGAACAGACTGTGTATTTTTTTTTTTTAAATATAACTTCAGTTTTAAACATCTTCATTAACAATTAATAAACTATTTAAATGTATGTTTTTGTTGTTGCTTCAATAAAAACTTTGCAAGTTTAAACAGTTGGGATTAAGTTTGTTGTAAACTGTATTTATTAAATGCGTAATTATACTAAAATTTATAATATTTTATCTCTAAAAGTTTAAAATGAACTAAATATTAACAAAATTACATATTTAATGCCTTACCAGCTTAATTTACTAGGATTTTAAATAATTTATACATATTTTAAATATATACATATTTCAAATAATGTATAAATATTTTGTTGAATTTTTCAGTTTGCTGAAATAACTTTTTTTTTAAACAATTAATTTAATGAATACATTAATACAGAGTTGTGGAGTTTTCAATTTTAATAGACTAGTTTTTGTGGTAAAAATGTTTTTAATCTGTTTAAATATTGAATTATAATTATTATGATTTATTTTTCTTCATTTTAGTATGTTTAATAAACTAAGTTGTGGAAGTTTTATTTGTTAATAAACTATTTTATTAAAATATATTTAAGTTTATAAAAGTTAAAATAATCAGAAAGTTAAAATATGTGTAACATTAAAAATGAATAAACACTTTATACAACTTGTTGATTTTAATCTTATTTTATATTAAATATAAATGTTTTTTATCATTAATTTAATTGATTTAATTAATAAAATGTATCCATGTCAGTGTTTGACTCAGACTCTACTTATTTTGTTACATTTTAAAATTAATATTCATGACTTTTGTTTTTGTAATTTTAATGTAAAATCTTAAATATTTTATTTTGAAAAATAAAACAATGACTAATTTGTTGGTGTAATTATTTAGTTTATCTTTATGGTTCATAATCTGAAATTAAACTAATGTTAAAACTTCAAATATTAATTAAAAAACATTTTAAATATTTTAATTTAATATATTTCTGTAAGCTTGTTTGGACTCACCTGATAACATCACAGCGGTGGCTCGGTGGCGTTCGTTTCGTCCGTCATGGCGGCGCCGGTTTCCTCTGCGGTGGGGAGTGTTGTCGTGGCGATGGCGGGGAGTGTTGTTGTGGCGATGGCCGGGGTAGTGGTGTCACAGACTCGGCGGTTGAGCTGCACCACGGTGGTCTTGGACTGCACGGAGGTCGGGGCGTTCTCCGTCAGCGCGTTTTTACATCCAAACAGCAGCAGGAAGCAGCGGTAGAACTGGGAACCAATCAGTGATCAGATATTAATAATCAGTCATTAATGATCAGAACAAACAGGTCCTGCTGACCTGAAATAAAACTGGGTGTGTGGTTGTGTCCCCAAAACGATCATTTTTCTTTATTCAAGATATTTTTTAAGTGATTTTATTACTTTTTTATTTAATTAGATTATTTTATTTTTTTTATTTAGTTAGATTATTTTATTATTATTTTATTAGATTATTTTTTATTTTATTATTTTTTATTTTATTAATTATTTTTTTTATTTATTTTTTTTATTCAAGATATTTAAATTTAATTCGATAATTTAATTTGATTATTTTTTTCATTCAACATATTTAAATTTCTATTGAATATATTTTAATATTTTTATTCCAATTAAAGGTTTGTTTTCTCTCTCTCTCTGTGTGTGTCCCAGGTATCGTGTTGATGATGTCACTGTGCCGCGAGGTCAGCGTGTACGAGTTCCTGCCGTCCGTGCGTCGGACCGACCGCTGTCACTACTACGAGTACTACCAGGACGCGGCGTGCACGCTGGGCGCGTACCACCCGCTGCTGTACGAGAAGCTGCTGATCCAGAGGATCAACGTGGGGGGGCGAGATCAGCTGACCGCCAAGGGGAAGGTCACGCTCAGCGGCTTCAGGACGCTCAGCTGTCCCGACACCTCAGAGTTTAAAGGGTAATTTACAGATTCTCTTCAACCTGGAGGTCATGTTTTGTCATGTTTTTGGGTCAGTTAGAGTCCTCTAAAAGTTGTGTTGTTGCCGCTGACAGACTCAGGTTATTATTCTAAGTGTGTGACAACATTATGGGATGGATCCCTACAGAGGTAGAGCTTTTAGTTAAAGAGTAAGATCCTTTTAGTTTAACATGAAACAGCCCCGAAATCACCATCACCAAACTCCACCAGACTCCATGTAAATAATCAGGACTTTTATCATCATAAAACACACTTCATTCAAAGTGGACAGAAACTAAATAAAACTACCAAAAGCCGTCTTGGTTCATCTTTCCACTGTTCCAACAATCGCCACTCTGGTTTGGTTGAAATAAACCCTTAATTCACCCATTTACATGTGGAGATATGCTGGCTCTATACACGCTAAAAGTCCTGATTATTTACATGGAGTCTGGTGGAGATGCTGCGACTCTATACACGCTAAAAGTCCTGATTATTTACATGGAGTCTGGTGGAGTTTGGTGATGGTGATTTCGGGGCTTTTCATAATTAACTAAGGATCTTACCCTCTTTTAACAAAAACGCTCTATCTCTGTAGGGATCCATCCCATAATGTTGTCAGACACTTAGAATAATAATCTGAGGCTGTCAGCGGCAAAAACACAACTTTTAGTGGACGCTGACTGACCAAAACTTGCTCAATATTTTACCAATGTCAAAGATTTTTGTCCCCATCAGTCACTTAGATACAAAAACATGAGAAAACTGGGTCCAGGTTGAGAGAAAACTAACAAGTTACCCTTTAACGAGCATCAGAGTTTGGACTTTAGGTGGAAAATAAAGGTTTTCCCCAAAGAGTTTTGGTCTGTGAATGTCTCTTGTGCTGCATTCAGTAGCTGCTGGGAGATTTAAACTCCTATAACGAGGTAAGCATTAAGCTGCCACAATTACTCCGACTAACGGCAACTATTTTTGTTATCGATGAATTCATTTTGTCAGTAAAAAAAAAAAAAAGTATTTTCTAATTTGCACTTAAATAAATTAATTAATTCTCACTTTTTACCAAATTAATTCCTTAAAATGTTATTTTTTGGCAGAATCGAACTTGTGTATCCGTTCCCACCGGCTGTGTTTCCAGCTGACAGCGTTTCACACGTTCGTTAACTCGCACTGAAAAGAGTTCGTTATTATTTTCTATACAGTCTCTTTGTGAAACCAGGCGGCCGTGACAACTATAAATAAACCCAGGGGCCCCTGAATGCATCGTTAGAGACTTGATACGCTGCCAACGAGACAATTACATGTTTGAACAACTCAGACGCTGTCGGGCGTTAAATTAAAGATCCATAAGAGCTTAAAGTCTGCTGAGTTTGTTCAACGTGGAACACAAATCTGAAGCTAACAGGATGTAACGTTTTGAGATTTAATCCGTCAACGTTTTTGTGTTAAATGTAATTTAAATGTGTTAAAAAGTAGCGGAGGTTTGGTGCTGTACGTTCATGTTTTTTTATGTTTGGAGGAAAACTAAATAAACTGCCAGTTTGTAACACCTGTGTGTCAGAGTTCACCTGTCCATACTTTAGCATCTATGTTAGCATCTCTTTGGGCGTACTGTCTCTTTAAGAAAAGATCTACATTACTATGAGTAAGTATGCAGAGCACTTTTTATACTTGTGTACTTCAGTAATTTATTTACACATTTTAAAAAGATTTAGACTCTTAAAACGTCGGTTTGTGTGTTATCATTTTTTTTAACTTATCACAAAAATAAATTTGGAGGTTTTTTTGTATACATTTATTTTTTTCCTCAGCTAAATTTTTTTCAAATTAATTTTGAATTTATTATCATTTAAAAAAAATATATATATATATATTTTTAAATATTTCACAAAAAAGAAAACTAAACTTTTACTTTGAATCTAGAATATACTTTTACTTTGTTATGCATTTGTTTATTACATAACTTTCTCTGGTTTCTAATTTTAATTTATATTTTCTTTAATTTTACTTTGAAATTTGGGCTCTTTTTTATTTATTTTTCAAATAAAATTTTTCCTGATTTTCAGATTTTTATTCTGATTTTAATGTCATTCTTTCTTTCTCCTGGTGCACGTTTTTTTTTTTTTAACTTTTCACAATAATAAATTTGGAGCTTTTTGTGTTAATTTGTTTCTCGTCTTAATTTTTTCATTTTTATTTTTGAATTTATTAACAATTTTTTTCTTTTTATTTAATTTTTAAACATTTTTCCAAAAAGAAAAATGCTCTTTAGTTAAGCTACAGAACATGTAAATTCCGTTACACTTTTTTCCTCAGTTTCTCCAAAATAGTTTCCTGTGTTTTATTACTTTTACTTCCTCTGATTTATTTTTGTTTTTATTTACAATTTATTGACTTTTTTTAAATTTTTTTTTTCTACTTTGAAATGTGGGCTTTTCTGCATTAATTAATTTTCTAATTTTTTATTTTCATACCATTTTCTGGACATCTGGGCCCGAACCAGCCACCCAGAACTCCTCTGACTCACACCACCAGCTTTCACCCGATCCTACTGGTCACCATGACCACCCAGCCCAGGGTCCCTAAACGCATCCCTACCCACTCAGACTGTTCCTCCCCACTCCCACAACAGTCACCCAGATCTGCAGCTTTCACCACTCCTACCCCTCAGAGAACAGGCCTTCCTTCTCCCCATTTCCCCCTGAGGAACCTACCCAGCTCAGGAAACCTAGACCGGTACCGACCGACCCAGAATCAACCCTCCTCCTCCATCCCAGAGGGAGAGGGCCCTCTACCCTCCCTCACAGCATCCCACTCACAAGGAAAGCCAATCACAACCTCCACTTCTCCACCAGTCCCTCGTATCAACAAGGCCGACAGCCAACTGTTAGCACGAATTCACGAACACTCAGCCCAGCCGGACTAACCTGACTGTCGGTACACGATCCGTTCTGCGCATGCGCAAGATGCTAATACTGTTTACCGAGGATACGACACTGCCCGATCTGTTCCACGCCAGCCTCCACCGGGAAGCTAACGTTAGTTTAGCTAACAGCTAATTCAGCTAACCGCTAGCTGACAGCTAGATTCAGTCTAAAATAACGTTAAGTCAAACTTAATGGGAGAAGCAGCTACAGCTACTTTAAGACTTTACAGTAATAACAATAAAGACAAGTGTTGAGTGATTGTATTTTAAATGAGCACAAGTAAAGTAGAGCTGACGTAACAGCTGTTATATATATGTTAACGTTTTATTTTCAAGTTTTATTTTGATTAGTTATTAGTTATTACTATTAGTTATTAGTTATTACATGCTGTCTCAGCTAGCGGTTAGCCGAATTAGCAGTTAGCTAAACTAACGTTAGCTCGGCTGTAGATGCTAACGTTAGCTCGGCTGTAGATGCTGTCGTGCAGGAAGCACGGATCAGGTTCTGACACTGACTCCGCCCGATGGATCGCTTCGCGTTAGCTCGGCATATCCATCTGGGAACTTTCCGTTGGGGAACTTTTTGGGAAGGGGCGAAAATCCTGGTTAGCTGATTGGATAAACCATCCGTCCATAGGTGGTGATAGACGGGCCAAATCAACCATTTGGAAGAACAGCGAAAACATCTTTTCCTCCGAGAGGCCAGACCATGTCCCAGCTCCCCCACCTCTCACAACTCTGTCATGAGGTCATCATTGATGACCTCATTTCCCGTCTTTCCCAAACACCCACAGGTGAAGCTAGCGTCCAGACCATAGACTGTTAATATGAATGGACAGAGCGTGTGTGACGTCACCCATTGGTTGGGGATGTGAGGATTTTAGACGAGAGGGAAGAGCCCTTACACTCTACGTTACATTATGTTACCCACTTTCACCGTCAATCACATCGTAGCCACACTCTAAAACACCCCCTGCTTTATCGCCGATTTTAATATCAACAGAGACCATAATTCAAAACATTAACATCATTCTGTGTTGCTGAAGACTTAAAACTAGCGATTGAGACCATGAACTCATTATGAAGATGTTTACTGAGGTCATAAATCAAGAGAGAAGTGGGTCACTTTCTCCTAGACCTCTACAGAAACAGCACGTGTCGCCCCCTGCTGGTATTCAGATAGAAAGCAGGTTTAAGGTAGCCTAGAAATCTAGACCACCCTAGCGGCAGCCAATTCATTTTGCAGCCAGGAGGTCTAGGCACTCTCCGTTGTCTTGAGAGCTGGAAAAACCAAACTCTGGTCAGGCCAATCACATCGTGTATAGAGCCGGTGGGCGGGGCTTATGGCTGCTGCTGGTGAACAGCTGTCTTCTGGAAGACTTGGAGTTCAGCTTTTCTTTGAGAAAAGAACAAAGAACGGCTCTGAAGTCCTTCTTAAAAAAGGGAAGATGTGTTGGGAGTTTAAAGTTTAATCTATCAACTAGCTCCGCTACCTTCTTCGTTGCTCTGATTGGTTGTAGCGCTATCCTATTGCGTGCAGAGGGGAATTTGAAAGACAATCGTTCATCCCGCCCCCTCGGATTGAGCCCAGCCAATGGGGAGTTCCCAGACCTCAACATCTGGATGTGGGTCTGGCTTCTCAGGCTAGGTTTAAGGCACTTCTGCATTTGCAGCACTTGGCTGAAGCGGATGCTTTGTCCATTAATATTATACAGTCTATGGTCCAGATGGACTCTAGGAACCGGGATAGTGGTCTGTGATAGAAGGGTAACCTCCATGATGAAAGGGACTCAGAAGGCCAAAACTGCCCACCATGAGAAAACCCAATCTGAACCCTCATCACACTAGCCCTGCCCCGTTTCTCTGGATACCAGACTCAAGTTACTTCCTCCACTTCCTCCCTGCCTCCATACCTCTGCTCACAATAAAATACCAACCCACATACTACACACACATACCACCAAGAAGGTCACATACTGGTGGTCTTGATTCTGGGCGACTCCAACAACATTGACTGGATTCATCTCACTCCAATCCAACATCTGGGAGTTTTTTTTAACTATGTTCAAGTTGGTGGTGGAGTGGGTCCCAAAATGAATTGTTTTTATTCTGAATTTAATATAAATTTTCTCAAAACATTTCACAAAAGAGAAATTCTCTAGTTTACAGACGAAACATTTTTGAAATATCTGAATTTATTTACTTTTCTCAATTTATTACATTTTACTTTGAAATCTGGGCTTTTAGTTTTATTTATTTAGTTAATTTAATTTTAATAATTACAATTTAATTTCTATTTAATACATTTTATTCAGAATTTATTGTCAGGTTTTTTAAACATTTCACTGAAAGAAATTATTTTTGTTTTACTTTGAAATATATAAATATCAGATTTTTTAATAACTTTTTCTCATATTTCATTAAATAGTTTTTTGACCTTTTCATTTTTATTTAGAAGTCTAGTTCTTACATTACATTTTATATTTTAAATGTTGCTGTTTCTATTTTTATAATTTTTTTTTCTGAATGACAAAATTCTCAATTATTGTCGTTTTATTTTTTCATTTTATTTTTAAACATTTCACAAAGAAAAATGGTCTTAAGTTAAGATAAAAGAAGTTTACTTTATTTACTTTTTGTAAAAATATTTATTAAATTTTTTCTCATTTTAATTTTAAACTTTTTATCAATTGTTTCATTAAATTATTTAAATTTTAAATTAAGTCTAGTCATTTCATTTTATTTTTTTTAAATATGGGGCTTTATTATTAAATATTTTTTCTGAAACTTTTTTTAATTTAATTAAAATTTTATTTTGAATTATCTTTTACACATTTCACAAGAAGAAAAATGTTCTTTACTTTACTAGATACAAAAACATGTTTAACTCTCACATACCTGACATTTATCCACTCTTTCTAGAAATATTAATGAATAAAATTCTCATGTTATTTAGTAACGTACTGACCTGTTTGTTCATGAGGATGTAGATGACGGGGTTGATGACGGTGCTGCTCTTGGCGAGCAGCGACGGGACGACCGTGGCGACCGGGCTGACCGCTCCCGGCCGGCCGAAGGTGGCTACCATGGCGACCACGCCGTACGGCAGCCAGCAGAGCAGGTAGCACACCACCGTGGTGAACACCATCAACAGGATGTGAAGCTCTCTGCGCCGGGCCGCCAAGCGCCGGACCTGACCCACCTGGAAGACAAAACCCAGGTCAGAAACTCCCTTACAGACACAACACAGGTCAGAAACTGCCTCACAGACACAACACAGGGCAGAAACTACCTCACAGACACAACACAGGTCAGAAACTGCCTCACAGACACAACACAGGTCAGAAACTGCCTCACAGACACAACACAGGTCAGAAACTACCTCACAGACACAACACAGGTCAGAAACTGCCTCACAGACACAACACAGGGCAGAAACTGCCTCTCAGACACAACTGCCTCTCAGACACATAAATAAATAGAAATGTAAAGAGTATAAGATAATAGTGAGGTAATAAAGAGTATAAGATAATAGTGAGGTAATAAAGAGTAGAAGATAATAGTGAGGTAATAAAGAGTAGAAGATAATGGCGAGGTAATAAAGAGTAGAAGATAATAGTGAGGTAATAAAGAGTAGAAGATAATAGTGAGGTAATAAAGAGTAGAAGATAATAGTGAGGTAATAAAGAGTAGAAATGTGAGGTAATAAAGAGTAGGAGATAATGGCGAGGTAATAAAGAGTAGAAGATAATAGTGAGGTAATAAAGAGTAGAAGATAATGGCGAGGTAATAAAGAGTAGAAGATAATGGCGAGGTAATAAAGAGTAGAAGATAATAGTGAGGTAATAAAGAGTAGAAGATAATGGCGAGGTAATAAAGAGTAGAAGATAATGGCGAGGTAATAAAGAGTAGAAGATAATGGCGAGGTAATAAAGAGTAGAAGATAATGGCGAGGTAATAAAGAGTAGAAGATAATAGTGAGGTAATAAAGAGTAGAAGATAATAGTGAGGTAATAAAGAGTAGAAGATAATAGTGAGGTAATAAAGAGTAGGAGATAATAGTGAGGTAATAAAGAGTAGAAGATAATGGTGAGGTAATAAAGAGTAGAAGATAATATTGAGGTAATAAAGAGTAGGAGATAATAGTGAGGTAATAAAGAGTAGAAGATAATGGTGAGGTAATAAAGAGTAGAAGATAATAGCGAGGTAATAAAGAGTAGAAGATAATAGTGAGGTAATAAAGAGTAGAAGATAATGGCGAGGTAATAAAGAGTAGAAGATAATGGTGAGGTAATAAAGAGTAGAAGATAATAGTGAGGTAATAAAGAGTAGAAGATAATGGCGAGGTAATAAAGAGTAGAAGATAATGGCGAGGTAATAAAGAGTAGAAGATAATGGCGAGGTAATAAAGAGTAGAAGATAATGGCGAGGTAATAAAGAGTAGAAGATAATGGCGAGGTAATAAAGAGTAGAGATAATGGCGGGGTAATAAAGAGTAGAAGATAATGGCGAGGTAATAAAGGTAGAAGATAATGGCGAGGTAATAAAGGTAGAAGATAATAGCGAGGTAATAAAGGTAGAAGATAATGGCGAGGGTAATAAAGAGTAGAAGATAATGTGGGGTAATAAAGAGTAGAGATAAGTGAGGGTAATAAAGAGTAGAAGATAATGGCGGAGTAATAAAGAGTAGAAGATAATGGCGAGGTAATAAAGAGTAGAAGATAATGGCGAGGTAATAAAGAGTAGAAGATAATGGCGAGGTAATAAAGAGTAGAAGATAATGGCGAGGTAATAAAGAGTAGAAGATAATGGCGAGGTAATAAAGAGTAGAAGATAATGGTGAGGTAATACAGAGTAGAAGATAATGGCGAGGTAATAAAGAGTAGAAGATAATAGTGAGGTAATAAAGAGTAGAAGATAATAGTGAGGTAATAAAGAGTAGA
>NC_053135.1:1115988-1238488 GCF_010015445.1 Perca fluviatilis | reverse complement strand
AAGGAATTCATTTTGTGACTGCATTTCCTTTTTTATGTCGTAATAGGCTATAGGTCTTAAATTACATTCATAATGGTCTTAAAAAAGTCTTGATTTTGACTCGGTGAAACCTGCAGAAACCCTTTGGGGGAAACCAAAACCCAACAGACAGCGTGTTGGAGTTCACATGCTGAGAGAAGAGTCTCCATCTGTTGTTTTGTTTATAAAATGTCCAAAAATAGTTTCCTAAAATCCCAAGATGCTCCTCAAATGTCTTGTTTTGTCCACAAGTCAAAGATATTCAGATTGTCTCAGAGGAGAGAAGAAACTAGAAAAATATTCACATTTAACAAGCTGGAATCGCACGTTTTAATACATTTTTGCTCCATTTGTTTGCCGGTCCAGTCAGAGAAACTGAGAGGAAATAACACAAATTTAAAGTTATAGTAAAACCCCTAAATATTTGGGTTTTGGAGAAAACATTGGTGGCCCCAGAAACCCCCTCCTCACTCCGCCCCTGAGTCCAGACTGAGAGGAAAGATGGATAATCTCCTTTTTGGATGAAAATCAAACCAACAGGAGCTTGTTGAGTTCACATGCTGAGAAGGAGCTGCGTCCTGCCGCGCCGCCCGCAGCTGTCTGCCGTTGTCTGTCTGCCATCCTCTGCCGCAGCAGCGGCACCGCACCGCGGGGACGTCAAGCCAGAAGAACCCGTATAAAAGCTTTGAGTCTAGGGCGGAAACGCGGACTGAGCGGTCGCGCTGTTGATCAATAAAAGAAGGAATAATCCTGTGATGATTTCCTCCCCTCTTCTCCGTCCTGTCCTCGTGTGATGAGGGAGGTTTCTGTGACTATCTCTCCGCGTGCAGCCGAACTAACTGACGCTCCGCTGCGCGCGCTGCGCTTTAAGTACGACTGATCGCGTCACTTCATGTCTCAGAAAACACGTCAGAAACGGCAGCTTCACAACACAACCTCGTTTACAGAGAGCCTGTCGGAGGTTTTTATTTTGTCTTTCTTTTTCTCCCTTTCTTCTGCTTGTCGGTTATCTACTTAAGAACTGTGACGTATTTAGTAAAATTCAATTAATTATAATTATTGTATACTCACAAATGTCGTTTTTTTAAGCTGACCCTAAGCTTTGTTGCCTTTTTTATAAAGGAATTAAAAGTTTTTCAGTTTAAAAAAAGTGTTTTTAAAGTATATTGATTAACCTCCTCCCCCTTATTTAATTTTAGTTAATTTATAAGTTTATATTCATTTATCTAACAATATTTTTGTTTTTATTCGTTAATTTCATTTTCTTATTTTTATGTCCTATATTTTATTTTTATGCTGCTTGAAATTATTTGTAAAAGGTTATATATATATATGTATGTATGTATGTATGTATGTATATATATGTATATATATATATATGTTAAGTGATCTAAAAATGCCTGTTTTTGTATTTGAAAGCAGTGACTAAAAAATTAAATAAAAAGAACATTTATTCCACTCACCGGACTGACCGTTGATAGCAGCGTCACGTCGTCATGGCGACAGACTCTCACGGCGACTTAATGTCATGTAACCGTTGGACTTCTGCGCGAGACACCGGTCGATCTCTCTGGTTACTATGGTGACACATGCAGAAAACATGACCTAATCAGTTCAAACCGCGCGCTCCAACTTCTACTGTACACAAATAACATGAATATGCTAAACGGAAGTTAGCTTAACGTCGCCGCAAATTAACGTTAGAGGGACAAAATTCAAACTAGCAACTGCTAACTCTTAAACACTCCTAAAACAACTATATAAGGATAACAGTCCGCTGAATTCAATATCTTGACAGGTTGGGGCTGACATTATAACCGTGTAGGACACAAAAATATTAACAAAATTAGTCAAAAAGGTGAGAGGAAAATGGGCACAATTTGGGATTTGGGCCACATTAGAAATGAAGGAGGTTCTCTGTTTACATACGTTACATTAGTGTGCAATTATAGCAAAAAATAAACGAAAACATGATCCCATTACATTGACGTTTTTCATCCAGCCGCACCGGCTCCCTGAATAACACTAGGCCGACTACAGGGGCCTTCTCCCCGGCCACACCTCTCTGTCTGACCCCCTCACGCCCCCCGGGCCCTGGAGCTCCCTGCCCCGACATATTCACACACCATAACATTTAAATCCGCCCGTCTCTGTCCACCTTATGTCTCCAGTTTTGTGACTGTTTTAGCTGGATGAACACTGTGTTTAAAGCCCTGTAAGGCACCGTTAAATCATATTTATTATCTATCGTTTCTGAGTGACGCTACAGGTGTCTCAGTTCAGCGTTAAAAAAAAAGCCTAAAGATAGACGCGTCTCTTCGCTGCCTGTAAACGCTTTATTCTTTATTTGTGAGATTAAGTGGTGCTTTTTATCAGTTTAGTGATATAAAAATGTGAAAATAAGGAGACTTACAGAGGCAGAGTTTGTTGTTGTTCAGCGGTGTCGGGGGTCTGCAGAGCTCAGGTGTTTCCACTCTCTCTGATTGGACCTCAGCTCCGTGGTCACTTCCGGTCGCTGTTTTTACAACAGAGTGAGACCTCCCTGAAAACTACACTAACCCTTTAGAATCAGTTTTACATTAAAAATAACTTTACTTATATCAACATAACTTAATCTTAACTTTATGTTGTAACTTAATCATAACTTTATTTACAACAACATAACTTGCTGTGTGTCTGTCTGTCTGTCTGTGTGTGTGTGTGTGTGTGTGTGTGTGTGTGTGTGTGTGTGTGTGTGTGTGTGTGTGTGTGTGTGTGTGTGTGTGTGTGTGTGTATCTGTCTGTCTTCCCTTGCCCATCCAATCCACAGCATGGGATGGCACAGCCTGCTTTGCGTCTCACATATAGCACACTCAATTAAACACACACATGAGGGTGCTGACTGCAGCCCTAACAGCATGTCTGTAAATAGCTGCTGTTTCTAACACGCTGTCATTTATTTTCACACCAACTGGACCAGTGAGATTATTTTAGTGTCTGCCTCCAGAGCAACTCAGCGGGAATACACATGTTAATAATGAGACTCCTCCTGGCTCCTGATTGGCTGCTGAAGCTGTGAGGTGGCAGCGAACAAATGATCATTCTGATCCGGTCAGAAACCAGATTAGGTGTTGGACTGAGTGGTTAGTTTAACAGAGACCGTATACTCCCTGAAAAACGCCTACATAGGTCGCTTGTTCCAGCAGCATTACGACCTGTATTGATGTTTCTCGTGGCGGCGCCCTCTAGTGGCCACAGTAGTTCTGACGAGAGCAAAGCAGGAAGTAAGGTGAGGAAGTACAAGAGCGCCTACCACACACCGAGCCAATAATCGGCCGTTGGACAGTCTCGCGAGGTCGGTGACTCGAGTCTGTTCGGTGGGTTTTGTGCCATCGGCCTTCATTTGGGCCGATTTGACTTGTATAATCGACCCTCAGTCAGACTCAATGACCCATCTGATTGGTGGAGAGCTAACCAGGAAATGGGGAGCGGGATGAGCGTGACTAGAGTCTCTCAAAAGGTGACGAAAATCTTTTAAACTGACCTTTTTGATCTGAAATGAAGACAGATTCAGCAACTGCACACACACACACAGACACACACACAGAGACACACAGACACACACACAGACACACACACACACAGACACACACACACACACACACAGACACACACACACACACAAAACACAACACAACACAGACACACACACACACACAAAGACACACACACAGAGACACACACACACAAACACACACACAGAGACACACAGACACACACACAGACACACACACAACACACACACACACAGACACACACACACAAAAAAAGACCACACACAACACACACAGACACACACACACACACACACACACACACACACACACACACAGACACACACACACACACACACACACACACAGACACACACAGACACACACACACACACACACACACACACACAGACACACTATTTCTCTCTTCAAATGTTCTCAGAAACATGTTTCGTTGAACTATTTAAGTCCAATATGAGATCGTATTCTGAACGAGCCGCCATGACAGTCTGGCTTTGAATTTTCAGAGCAGCCAGACTCCTTCGTCCAATCAGCTGCCTGTTTTAATTTTTTGGGCGACAATACAGATTAGCGCCGCCTGCTGTTATGGAGACGTATTACGTCTCATCTTTTTGGACCAACTCGGGGACACTGGTCTGGTTGGTGTGTCTGGGCCTTTAGGGAACAAATGGAGCTCCATCACGTTCTGCGTCACCGTGGTAACCTTCAGGAAGTGAAGTCACGTGTGATTGTAACCCAAACCTCCATCTTTTTATCATCTTAACTCAGTAGTTTTGGTGTCTAAACTAGAGATGGCCCGATACCATGTTTTCATTTGCTTCACGATACCGATTCCGATACCTGAATTTGCGTATCGGCAAAATCGCAGAGCCACCGATATCGCCGGAGTTTGGAGGACCGGTTGGATCGTACCGCTGCGTCTGACGCTCTCTGACCTGAAAGAACCAGAAGATTTTCAGAATAAAAGCTGCAGTCAGAGAGAGTGTGAAGGTCAGGCTGACTGCAGCGCCCCTCAGGCTTCATCATCATCATCTTCATCATCATCATCAGCCGATCTAAACTCTGCTGTCGTGTGTTTTTAAACCAGCTGAGGCGCCGCTCGTCACAGGAAGTGTGAAAACCCAAAGTGTGAACTTCCTGCAGGCGGATCTGAGAGCGGCTCCGTCTTTCACTCGACTTTGTCCTCGTCTGGATTAACGAGAAGAAGAAGAAATGTGTTAATAAGTTATTAATATTTATAATAACGGCGTGGGAGCAGCAGCGATGTGTCTGAACATCAGCTGTTTCTCAGCGGGACGTTTTAATTTGTCTCTGGTGTGAAATTCGTCCCTGCAGCCAAACTCTGTCACGTCGTCGTCGTCTTAAACGTTGTGTCTGCACGGCTTCTGTTCCTAAATATAGTTTAACCCTCCTGATGTCATCGGGTCAAAATTTGATTCGTTTTCTAAAAGTTTCTATATCAGAAATTTGGGTTTTCTTTCAAACAAATTGTCAAAAAAACTAAGGTGGATGGTTCCCTACAGCGCTCTTAACAAGTTAAATAAATGATCAGTTCACTACTTTCATTGAATTTGGGTGTTTTAGTAAATTTTATAGCATTTGAAGAAAAAACTATTGATAAAAGAACGTTGAAGAAAGTGACAAACGTCAAAAAAGTGACAAAAGTAAAACAAAAGCTTTAAAAATTTGGGAAAAAGATTCAAAAGGCTCAGAAAAAGTCGACAAAATGTTGAAAAAAGTGATAAAAACATCGGGGAAAGCCACAAAAGTGTAACAAAGTAAAATTAATACGGACAAACACGTTACAGTAAATCCAGTGAATGTGGAATATCTGAATGATTATTAATGTTACCTGTGGAGCTGCAGCATCTTCATGGACTCCTTCAGGGCAGATATGTTTCAGATGTAACTGACTCAGCTTCTGCTATTTGAAAAGTACGAAACTCGTAATTACAACAACTCTGAACTGACATGAACGCAGCATAAGACACAGCTTTGACCTAAATGCTAACCGTGACGATGAGAGCTGAAATTAATCAGCAACTACTTCCATAACGTTACTGGCTGGTAGCATGCAGCTAAAGACACAAGATAACATTAGCTTACCGGCTGGTAGCATGCAGCTAAAGACACAAGATAACTTTAGCTTACTGGTTGGTAGCATGCAGCTAAAGACACAAGATAACGTTAGCTTACTGGCTGGTAGCATGCAGCTAAAGACACAAGATAACGTTAGCTTACTGGTTGGTAGCATGCAGCTAAAGACACAAGATAACGTTAGCTTACCGGCTGGTAGCATGCAGCTAACACCTAACTTTAGTATGGTTTATAGTTTGTTTTTTAGTTTGGGATAATAGTTTATTTCATTTAGTTTGTTTTTTAATTATAATATCGGTCTTTTCCAGACACCATGGCTACTGCCGGAGATGACCGAGAAACAACAGAACTAGAAAATCTGCCTTTTCTACTGAGATATTTAGGATTAAACACAAAACCTTAACTGCCCAAAACCTTTTAGCCTGATACTGAATCTTAGAGCTGACCTGAGAAAGAAAACAAACACACTCACGTTAACGTTATGCTTTTATTGTGAAGAGACAGAATTCAAAACAATTTATGACACAAGTCAGCGGCATTCACACAACTCATGATCACAACTTCCATCTTTAAATGGTTTGAAGTGGAAGAAGTTCACAGAATCTGTTCACTCATTCTGAATTATTTTCTATTAAGTTTATTTTCACTTAGTGTAGTAAGTAAGTGTTAATGTAGAGCGAGCTGGTCTTTCAGAGACTTTAGACTCGTTACAGGAGCTTAAAAGCAACACAACAGTCTTAACTAAATATAATAGGAAATAGAAAAATAAGAGTAACATTAGTAATATGCACATTATCTCCTGAATTACAAAATCAGTCACATACCAGTAGGGTTGCAAAATTCCGGGAATTTTCAAAGTTGGAAACTTTTCATGGGAATTGACGGGAATAGACGGGAATTAACGTGAATAAACGGGAATTAATGGGAATAAACTGGATATTTTTAATATTGCTTGTTATAATACTGTATAATAATACTATAATACTGAAAATTTCCGCCCCTTTGCAACCCTACATACCAGTCACATACATCTGTAACGTAACATTTCAAACCGGTACTTTTAGACTTGTATGTAATATAATGTCTGATCTTTGTTCACAATGTACACATTACATTGTCAAATTTAAAACATTCATTAACAACATAATGTAACAATAACATATCTTCAGTCATATAAACTTTTTTTTCTTTTTACTTTATTGACAAATTGTCAATAAAGTAAAAAGAAAAAAAAGTTTACCGACAATCATGAGGGCAGACGCTCCGCACCACACTTTGAAGCCCCCAACGTCGTCTTCCACGCAGCGCTGCCTGGAAGGCACTAGGATTAGGCAATGGTTATGGTTAAAGACTATGGCTGCAGCGCTGAGTTGGAGGCTTAAAACAACATCGAGCCAGCACAGCAGCTGAGCAGACAGAGAGACTCGCCAGTTTGCTAACTTGTTGCTCTCTCTAATATAACCGATATAAGCTGCTTTAGGCTACAAAACGTGCACGCAGGCTGAAATTCAACCGTGCGGTTTTGTTGGGATAAAGCTCTAAGCAGAAGGAATATATGCTAGCTGCTAGGCTAATGTGCAATGGTAAACGCACAGAATATGGTACATGCAAACTGTGGCTTTTTTGTCGACAACGCGAACGTACTTCGACACACTTGAAAGAGGAGGGGGCTCAACTTCTGTCGATGGGTCTCCAGCATCAGAAGTTTCTATCCTTTGACTGGCTCTAGCTGAGTTACAGGAGGTTGACTCACAGCACTTCAACAAGTGTTTTTTTTTCTGCTTGACAAGGCGACCGGACGTGACATGGGGGCGTGGCAGTATCGACGATTCCATTTTTTAATTCAATATTCAAGATTGTGACTTAATTTCAAATTTAAGATTTAATTTAAAATCGAAATCGTGACACCCTTAGTATTTTGGTTAAAATAAATAAATATGAAAGAAATTATAATACACAATTGATAAGAATATATGAGAAATAAATTGTATTTCGTAAGAGAATATTGGAAGAGTTTAAAAAAAAAACATGACAGAGAAAGTTTGTTAAATGAACAAATAACAATCCCAAAAACGTGATGCAGGTTTTAAATCAGCCTAAATACATGCTTACAACACGGCTTATTATACATCTTATAACATGTCAACTCACAGGCCAGAAGGTCGCCCCGGTGAGTAAGGTAACCATGGCGATAAAGTCAAGTTCAGACCAAAGATTTACGAGAAGCTGCAGTGTTTTGAAGGCTGCTAGTTTACACCAATGAGACGATCTATCATCTCCATAGAAACCACTCTCTCACTTCAGACTTTTAAACATTTTTGTCGCTCTTTGACATTTCTGACACTTTTTGTCATTTTTTCAACCAAATTGCAGGGCTATCAAGTCTCTCGCATTGGGTGTGAGACACACGCATTTCAACCTGTTCACACGCTCACACCCCACACCTTGTATTTCTCATGCAGAGAAATTACCAGGATAACGCCCACCAAGTTGCGCTGCTATTTTTAACAGTGGAACAGGTAGAGGAATCAAGTGAGTTCCCCATAGAGTTCAGAACGCCCTGCCACCACCCGCGGCGCTACCATTGGGCATTTTAGGTCCGGGCCGCCCATTTTGTGAATAGAGAGCCGAAGTCACGCCCTTCTACTTCCGGTCCATGGGACCTTATCTTTCGAAAAAATATGAACGAGAGTCAATGGAGAGACAATAATTATTTTTTGATCCAGTTTGAATTGAGCCATGGATTACAAATATGATGTTTGTCAATTTAAAACATTATTTTTCAACCGAAGAAAGTCTCCGTTTATTGTTAAACTGTTGAAGTATAAGACTGTGAAAATAAGTAATTAGAAAGACTACAAACTTCATGGATGACGTCTCTCTGAAGCTACGATGTCTCTGTGTATCGTACCGGGGATGTAACGTTACTCAAATGAGCAGAGGATCTCGCTTGTTCTTTTGCTTCTCTGCTGAAAACACTTGACTGGATAAAACACAGCAGTTAAGATAACGTTACATGTGTTGTGGAACAGAGCTAAGCTAGCTAGCTAACGAGCAAAACAAGCACCAAGCTAGGTGACGTAGATTGTGTGAAACGGGAGATGTAGTCCACTGAGCGGTTTCACACAAAACTAAGTGGTCATATGACAAACCTACGGGTAACTGAGACTTTCTTCGGTTGAAAAATTATATTTTAAATTGACGAACATCATATTTGTAATCCATGGCTCAATTCAAACGGGATCAAAAAATAATTTGCCTCTCCCCGTTCACTACCGTTCATATTCTTTCTGACTTAAGGTTCCATGAGGTCCACCGGAAGGGGCGGGACTTCGGCTCTCTATAGTGAGTGATTTTAATTCTAGCAGTTCATCCAATAAGCAGCAAGAGGAAAGCTTTGAGTGAAAGCTTCTCAGCCAATCGGCGACTTCTACCCCACATGTGGACTCTTAAGCCCGCCCACAGGCTGCATCGTCACCAGCAAGTGATCCAATTAAATGAATGACGTTTGCGCGCAAGCTTTTCAAGCAAGCTCAATGAGACAGACCCAGACTGTAGCTGTTAGCTAATATGAAACGCAAAGCGAAGCAAAGCAGCTTGTTTTCATTTAAATTCAGCAAGAAACGCTCCGAGGAGCAGGAGGAGGAAACTCCTGCCATTTTAAGTAACACGGTTACAAGTGACGAGTTACCATCCTGCTCGGCCGCCCTCTCCCCATCAAGTCCTCCCGTAGTCGCCCCTCACACCAGCAAGGCAAGTACTGTCTTAACGTTATTAGTGTCTTTTTTTTAGGGCTTACTTTAACTGGCCCATCCAGTTTTCTGGAGGCCCACCTACAATCAAAATCCTGGTGCCGCTAGTGCCTGCCACGCACCAGCTGAGTGAGTGCGGATTTCAAGTTGCGGCTTTCGTTGCTTTTTGTGATTTTGCCTGAGATTGAGTGACAAGTGTACTCGCCCTGTTGTTTATTTGGTTGCCATGACTTGGCGAGTGATGACGTCCTGTCACTGTTCCAGTTGAGGGGAGAGAGAGCGGATGACAGTTGGCTTGAGTTCAGTAGAGCAAATGGCTCTGTAGAGTCGTGTAATTATGACTTTATATACTACATGTAGCTACATAGCGGAAACCCTGTTGTGCGTCTGCCCTATTTCTGATACTGTGGCGGCAGAAATCAACATAGAGGAAACACTGGGTAGCTTTTGCGCCTATTATATTATTATTATTATTATTATCATTATTATTATTATTATTATAGCTACATGTTGAATCGGCTGCAGGGCTAAACTGACAGTTTTATATTTTTATAAAGATACCCATTTTATAAAAGGCCTACACACACACACACACATATACACACACAAAGAAATACTGAATTAAATTAAAAAAAACTAGTATTTGTACGAATTTATGTGTAATTTATCAGATCAGACTCTGTCCCCACCCAAATCCCTGCCGCCAAAATCTCACTCTGAACTCTGTTCAAAACTTGAGAGCCCTGAAACTGTCGCCTTCTTCAATGCTTTTGGTGGTTTCTGTGACATTTTTGACGCAGCAGTGAGAAGTTTTATCTGAAAGGAGGAGACTGTTCCTCCTGCAGAGGACACAGAGACACTGAGCCACCAAGGCAGTACCTGAACCCAACCCCAGGATACAGAGGCTGAGTGAATGTGGTGTTGAAGGTGTAGAGGAAGATCAGTGAGTCAGAGGAGACTGTGTAGAAGGACAGAGAGCCAGCAGGACAGTCCACATACACTGCTACTCTACCAGAGACAGAGGAGGAGGAGATGGATCTTCCTGTCAGATTGTGGATGACCGAGTAACCAACATAATCGTCATCATCATCAGGGCACTTATCATCAGAGTACTCCAGACTCCAGGACTGATCTTGTGAAAAGAGACAGAACTCAAAACAAAACATGACACATTTCTACAATTTCACGATCACAGCTTCCATCTTTAAAGGACTGGAAGTGGAACAAGTTTACAATGTTCACGAAAAATCTGTTCAATCATTCTGAATTATTTAACACAGATTTCATTCATTAGTTTATAAAAATAACCTGAAATATTTCTGGAAGTGTGATCCTGTCCAGACTCAACTGATCAGCACCAGTGGTGGTACCTCCACCACACAAAGTACAAATAACCAGATACATATTACATATACATACTTTAGTAAAAGTAGAAGTACCACAATTACAACCCTACTTAAGTAAAAGTAAAAAGTACCTGATTTAAAATATACTTCAAGTATTAAAAGTAAAAGTACTTGCATAATTATTTATTCTCTTAATATCTATATTCTAATAATAATAATAAAAAAGGCCTAGATTACATTCTGACTTACAATTCTGGTAATCTATCAGGGTGATCTGCATGAAGCTCGACTTTGTATTATTTCCCACGGGACAGTGAATGCTGCACACATTTATCTAGGAGCACACGGGCTTGGACAACAAGTACGTGGCTTCACAGCTGAGGAGGACCGGGAGTGTTTTTAAGATAAATATATGGGTTGTATATTAACCCTATGTGAACGGATGTGTGGTGGAAGTTTTCTATGAAGCATCAGAGTAAACAAATATCAATGATAAAAATGAAAACGAATAAAGACTGTTTGAGATTTTAAACCAAAGTCTGGTCTTTGAGCATTTATTATATTTTGCAAAATATGAGAATACAGATTCAAAGGTACTTGCAGTACAACTGAATGAGCATTACTAAACTAAAATCTAAACATCACATCATCATATAGTCAAAACCTCTCTCAAGCCACCCCTCTAACTTTATCTTTTAGCCTGGTCAGAGTTGAAAAGAGGACATCACCAAAAGTCAAACCATCCTCACCTTCCTCCCTGCTCTCTGTTCCCAACATTAGCCTAAACAATAGTTTATCTCAGGAGGCAGTAGGAGACATGGTTTGTGGCCTTCTTGACTTTGTCTGCTAAAAAGTTAAACAAAATGAGAAGCTAGAGTTTCTTAAACAAAAACCACTAGGCTAAGAGTTCATGGCTGCTGCTGTCCCTCTCTGGCCTTTAAGAGTCTAAGAGGAAGGAACAGCATTTTTGTGGAGGTTTAAAACAATCTTTAAGCAAATGGTTATAATCATTAATCAATAATGGTTAAAATAAAATTTGCCACCACAGGATGCTTCACATATGACCAAGCAGAGTATTGGGAGTAGCGGTAGGGATGCTCTTGGCGTGGCCGTAGTGAGATTCGTAATAATGCGAGCAGTACCCGGAGCTGGGCGCCCTGCTGCCGGTGCAGGAGCCGCTGCTGAAGGCTTCCCTGCGGACTGCAAACGTGTGACAGTTAGGAAGACATTTTGGCGGGGGGAAACACTGATCAGAAAATGTAACGGAACGTTGTAGAAATGTAGTGGAGTAGAAAGTACAGATAATTGCTGCAAAATGTAAGGAAGTAAAAGTCAAAAGTATGCACTTTTTACTTTACTTAAGTAAAGTACAGATACGTGAAAAATGTACTTAAGTACATTAACTTCGTTACATTCCACCACTGATCAGCACTGCCGTGCAAAGCGAAAAGACCGTAACTCAATTTTGGTCGAAAATGAGTTATTGTCATTTTTGGAATATTAAAGATCTGCTTTATCATGTGGACAAATATCTTGAGTCAATTTTATTGTTTTGGGGAGAAAATTGTGTGTTGTCTTTGCCGTAACTTCAAAAGCCGTAGAGAAGCCAAGGCAGAATACCGTAACATCAGTTACGGTTCTTTGTCTTAGTTTCATGGCGCTTCAGAATGTTCAAATTTAGTTAAGGTACTCTGTAAATGCGCTGCCCGCGCTACACGCTACACACACACACACACACACACACACACACACAGCGACGCGCAGCACATGTACCTGACTGGGAAAAATATCGCTATGCTCGTTACTGTAAGTAGGCTACAATAAAACCTAAACGTAAATGCGTATCAATACCCACTCACCTGTCTACAGGCACACATGTAGGAAGCGATATATTTAAATCTCTGTCTGGGCAGTCCACTCTCGTCCACCGCGCTGTTTACACAGACACAGCTGTTCTGTACTCTAAATAGCGAATTTTGAAAAACAAGCTAAAACAAAAGCTGTCGGTTTGTAGTCTAACTGTTTATCTTAGTTTGCCACAAATCTTGAAATGTGGACAAATTCTTGTGAAGTTAACTTCTGGTTAAACTAACCATTCTCTCTGCAGAGCATCTATGAATGTATTATAAGATCAAAACAAACCAACGTGGCTACTTAATATGCACGTGAATGACGGCATCTTTATGTTCACGTCTTCATTCTTGCAATGAGTCTAAATTAGTGTCTCATATCCAAACGAAGAACATGCTTTATATGCTTAAAACATCAAAACACTCATGCTTAATTCTGTCTGTCCAAGTGTGTGAATCAATCATGAGACTGCCTATGTGGTAGTATGAGTATGAAATACAGAAAAAAACGTATTGATATATAATTTTCATATGATGTTGATAAATGTGAAGCCATTTTTATCATAGTGAGTGCAATAGGATTAATATTGCTTACATTTTATGTAAAATGTATCATTGTTATCATAACATTGTGCTATAAAATAGAAGTTAAGGTCTTTTGCCTTGGTATGACCGATTTTGTGGGCAATGCTAAGGCAGAATACAGTAACTTCCGAAAAAGGGTCAAATTTGAGTTAAAAAATTTTTGTAGATAGATTAATACAGGTATACACTACAAAAAGTGAAAATTTCAATATTATACCTATAACTCAATTGTCAGGACATTGACATAACTTTAAAGTCATTTTTCTCAGTTTCACACTCTGGCGAGTTAAGGTCTTTTGCCTTTGTAGGGCAGAGCAGTGAGAAACAGGAGGAGACTCTCTGTCCTACAGAGACACTGAGTCACCAGGACCAGACCAGAATGCGAACCCAGGATAGAGAGGCTGAGTGAATGTGGTGTTGAAGGTGTGGAGGTGGATCAGTGAGTCTGAGGAGACTCTGTAGAAGGACAGAGAGCCAGCAGGACAGTCCACATACACTGCTACTCTACCAGAGACAGAGGAGGAGGAGATGGTTGTTCCTCTGTTATTGTGCCGGACAGTGTAACCACGATCAGAGCACTCCAGAATCCAGGACTGATCATTATATCCAAACACACAGTCGTTAAAGTCTCCTTTCCTCCTGATTTCTCTGTAAGTCACTGCTACACCAACCTCTCCTCTCACCTCGACCTCCCAGTAACAGCGACCAGTCAGACCATCTCTACACAGCAGCAGATGCCAGGAGTCAAACCTCTCTGGATGATCAGGATATGGCTGCTCCTCCTCCTCCTCTACACGTGTCACCATCCTGTTGTAGTCAGACAGTTTGAGTTCTCTGTGCATTGTGTTTGTGTCGACTGTGAGTTCACAGGAATCTGACGGAGAGAACGAGACAAAACACAGATGCAGTTATTTATTTATTATTTATTAAAAGTGGCGTTTCCGTCCTAATTATGCTTTTAAACTAAAGTTTGAGTCAGTTTGACTGGGTACATTCACAAAAACACCCTAGGTTGCATTTTGGTGAGAGTTACGCTTTAAGTGGCACCGAAATCCGCGTTGCTATTCGGTCCGGTAGACCCCCAATAATAAAAAGTCTTCGGATCTCACGTGGATGACATTTTCCCATTCAAAACGGCAATTTTCCCCCTAAAAGCGACTAGTTTGCAGGTATGTAATAGTCCAACAGTTTAAGAAAAATGTTTCTCAATGCACAATTGCAATGAATTTAAGGATTTCATCATCTACAGTCCATAATATCATCAAAAGAAATCTCTGCACGTAAGCAACAAGGTGGAAAAAACAACATTGAATGCCCGTGACCTTTGATCCCTCAGGCGGCACTGCATTAAAAACCAACATCATTATGTAAAGGATTTTAGATAGGGGCTCAGGAACACTTCGGAAAACCATTGTCAGTTAACACAGGTCGTCACTACATCTACAAGTGCAAGTTAAAACTCTACCATGCAAAGTGAAAGCCATAAAACGACAACACCCAGAAATGCCGCCGGCTTCTCTGGCCCGAGCTCATCTCAGATGGACTGATGCAAAGTGAGCTGTGGTCTGACGAGTCCACATTTCAAATTGGTTTTGGAAATCACGGACGTCATCAGGGTGGCTACAGGTATAAACAAGTTAAATTTAAGACTTTTTAAGACAACTTCTAAATGAAATTTAAGACTTGAATGCGGTGCGTTTGTAATTATGTTCAACGAGACACTGAACCAGACAACCAAAAGCAAACAACTGGACTTGCATGTGCGTTATTGGTTAAATGACCACGTCCAGTCAAGATTATATGGAGCAGTTCATGGGCCATGCAACTACCCAGAATCTACTTCAGCATTTCAAAGTAAGTGTGCCATAAAAATATTTATTAACTAACCTCTTGTATGTTGTGTATCATATAGTTAAGCTTTACTGATTTGTCAAGTGAATAACAACTATGGATAGGGCACTACACGTTAATTAGACAAATTAAAATGAATGAATTAAAAACAGCCAAATTGAGTTTTAGAATGGTATTAGAATCTGCGGTTTACCTGCCAATATGTATAAATACAGTGCCTTGCGAAAGTATTCGTCCCCCTTGAACGTTTCGACCTTTTGCCACATTTCAGGCCTCAAACATAAAGATATAAAACTGTAATTTTTTGTGAAGAATCAACAACAAGTGGGTCCCAATTATGAAGTGGAACGAAATTCATTGGCTATTTCAAACTTTTTTAACAAATAAAAAACTGAAAAAGTGGGCGTGCAAAATTATTCAGCCCCTTTACTTTCAGTGCAGCAAACTCTCTCCAGAAGTTCAGTAAGGATCTCTGAATGATCCAATGTTTACCTAAATGACTAATGATGATAAATAGAATCCAGCTGTGTGTAATCAAGTCTCCGTATAAATGCACCTGCTCTGTGATAGTCTCAGAGGTCCGTGTAAAGCGCAGAGCGCATCATGAAGAACAAGGAACACACCAGGCAGGTCCGAGATACTGTTGTGGAGAAGTTTAAAGCCGGATTTGGATACAAAAAGATTTCCCAAGCTTTAAACATCCCAAGGAGCACTGTGCAAGCGATAATATTGAAATGGAAGGAGTATCAGACCACTACAACATCTAAGACCCGGCGTCCCTCTAAACTTTCAGCTCATACAATGAGAAGACTGATCAGAGATGCAGCCAAGAGGCCCATGATCACTCTGGATGAACAGCAGAGATCTACAGCTGAGGCGGGAGACTCTGTCCATAGGACAACAATCAGTCGTATACTGCACAAATCTGGCCTTTATGGAAGAGTGGCAAGAAGAAAGCCATTTCTTAAAGATATCCATAAAAAGTGTTGTTTAAAGTTTGCCAAAAGCCACCTGGGAGACACACCAAACATGTGGAAGAAGGTGCTGTGGTCAGATGAAACCAAAATCGAACTTTTTGGCAACAATGCAAAACGTTATGTTTGGCGTAAAAGCAACACAGCTAATCACCCTGAACACACCATCCCCACTGTCAAACATGGTGGTGGCAGCATCATGGTTTGGGCCTGCTTTTCTTCAGCAGGGACAGGGAAGATGGTTAAAATTGATGGGAAGATGGATGGAGCCAAATACAGGACCATTCTGGAAGAAAACCTGATGGAGTCTGCAAAAGACCTGAGACTGGGACGGAGATTTGTCTTCCAACAAGACAATGATCCAAAACATAAAGCAAAATCTACAATGGAATGGTTCACAAATAAACATATCCAGGTGTTAGAATGGCCAAGTCAAAGTCCAGACCTGAATCCAATCGAGAATCTGTGGAAAGAACTGAAAACTGCTGTTCACAAACGCTCTCCATCCAACCTCACTGAGCTCGAGCTGTTTTGCAAGGAGGAATGGGCAAAAATGTCAGTCTCTCGATGTGCAAAACTGATAGAGACATACCCCAAGCGACTTACAGCTGTAATCGCAGCAAAAGGTGGCGCTGCAAAGTATTAACTTAAGGGGGCTGAATAATTTTGCACGCTCAATATTTCCGTTTTTTATTTGTTTAAAAGGTTTGAAATATCCAATAAATTTCGTTCCACTTCATGATTGTGTCCCACTTGTTGTTGATTCTTCACAAAAAATTACAGTTTTATATCTTTATGTTTGAGGCCTGAAATGTGGCAAAAGGTCGAAAAGTTCAAGGGGGCCGAATACTTTCGCAAGGCACTGTAGTATACAGTGCTGCTCATAAAAATAGCCCCACATCATCACATACCCTTCACCATACCTAGAGATTGGCATGGTTGTATTTCAGTTAGCCTCATAGCTGGTTTGATTTTCATTGAGAGATGATTTTATTGAAAGTGCCCCATCTCTAGGTATGGTGAAGGGTATGTGATGATGTGGGGCTATTTTAATTCCAAAGCGGCCAAGGGAACTTTATCAGGATGCATAGTATCCTGGATCCATGAAATAACTGGCCTTTAAAAATAAACATCTAATTTAACATAGGAGTGTACTTATGCCCCCTGTATTTTAAGGAAGGGCATTTATTTATTTACGATACATTATTTATTCACAAAGAAAATTGGTGTCCTTAAAGGTTGGACTTTTCCTACTTTTTTTAATTAAGGAATTAAGATCAATTTCCCAAAGATGATTTTCTTATTCCTCTTTTTAGTCAACTTATCGTGGGTTCATAAACTTATGAGCACCACTTGTCATTTAACCAATAACGCACATGCAAGTCCAGTTGTTTGCTTTTGGTTGTCTGGTTCAGTGTCTTGTCGAACATAATTACAAACGCACCGCATTTTTGGACTTAGGTGATGAGTTATTTTTTGATATACGCCGCCAGTCCAAATTTAGCGTAATGTATCTGTTCTTGTCCTTTCCACAGGTAAATGACTGTACAAGCCCCGAATCTGGAAACATTGCTTTGAACACTTCTTCAATCCCGTCATTAGATCTGTAGGAATTGTGGCATGTCACAGTCCTCAGCACCCAAATCACCTCTGCTCGGAGTGTTGGCATAGAGCCACAAATTGCTCGGAGGTCAGCTGGCATTGTTGGCTGTGGATTTCCCATCCTAACATCCAGCGTTGTAGCATTGACATCGTTGCTAGCGGTAGAAATGGTGTAGCAGAAACTAGCAATTACGGGCTGCTGGCGAGCCTTTACATAGTACGTAGTTTACCATGTTTGAAATTCTTCCGACGAATAACGCAGTTAGCTTCATAAACATTCCCAGGCACCGACCTGAACCAATAATTCTCGTTCTTTTCAAGCAATTTGTAATTGAACTTCCATTTCCCCATGTTTCTAGGTGGCTATCAACCATTGCTGTGTTACCTGTATGCGGCGAAATTGCAAATCCCACTGACTATGGCCACGCCAAGACCCGCCCACGAAGCAGCTCGATTGGTAGGGGTTAGGCATTTGACCTCGGTTAGATAGCCGATTGGTCATGTACAAATGGGGTTATGTTACCTTGCATAAAAAATATTCGACCTGGCTGGCAGAACAGATTGCCTGCATTTTTGCGGTGACATGACACAAACATATTTAAGACTTATCCAATGGAATTTAAGACAATTTAATACTTTTTAAGGCCTTATTTTTAGGAAAAGTGATTTAAGACTTTTTAAGGACCCGCAGCCACCCTGGTCATGTCCTCCGGGCCAAAGAGGAAAAGGAACATCCAGATTGTTATCAGGGCAAAGTTCAAAAGCCAGCATCTGTGATGGTATAGGGGGGTGTTAGTGCACATGGCATGGGTAACTCATCTGTGAAGGCACCATTAATGCTGAAAGGTACATACAGATTTTGGAGCAACATAAGCTGCCATCCAAGCAAAATCTTTTTTAGGGACGTCCCTGTTTATTTCAGCAAGACAATGCTAAGCCATTCCACACATTCTGCACATGTTACAACAGCGTGGCTTCGTAGTAAAAGAGTACTAGACTGGCCTGCCTGCAGTCCAGACCTGTCTCCCATGGAAAATGTGGGACGCATTAGGCAGCGCAAAGTACGACAACAGAGGACTGTTGAGCAATGGATGTACATCATATGGGAAAGAATTCCACCTACAAAGATTCAACAATAAGTGTCCTCATTTCCCAAACACTTATTGAGTGTTGTTAAAAGGAAAGGTGATGTAACACAGTGGTAAACATGACCCTGTCCAAGCATGTTTGGGACGTATTGTAGGCATCAAATTCAAAATAGGTGAATATTTGCAAAAAACTCCGTCTCCAAGATTCACAGACAGATAACTACTGGCCAGCCGGCACTTTCACAAGCTGCCTCCCCCCTCCCCCCCACCATCAACTGCCGCTGCCAGTTGCTGATTGGCTTGAATCAGGGTCCAAAGTTAGCACCTTCTACTAGCCAAATGCTAGTAAAATATGCAAGTGGCTGGTAGATTTGCTTCACCACACAGCGTACGGTGATGTCTTCCATGAGTTCATCCAGAACTCCCAGCATTTTTAGATAGTCTGTTTCTATTTGCAGTTGTTTTTCAGAAAGAACCGGGCTGGTTAAAGTTAACTTAACTGAAGTAATAGAGGTCTGCTAAAACAAGCGCTAAGGTTAAACCGTTAAATGTTTGGCTGTAATAGACAACAGCAGAGAGAAACCAACTTTACTTTCGGTTTGGGAGCTCCAGGTGAAGTTGGGAACGCGGTTGTTAGATGTAATATTACGGTAAAGCCAGAGGCTGACTGCGGTCAAGTCGTGATGACATCAGAGGTTTGAATGAGTGATGTCACAGTTTGATGAATGAAATGAAAAACACACTTACACTTCCTCAGACCTGGTGTCAACCATCTGACTCCAGCAGGCTCCACCCTGAAAGGAGGAAGAGGAGGAGGAGGGGGGTCAGAGCAGCATGGACACATGGACATTAAATCACTCACACACACATATTAGATGTTTTCAGACCGGAGGAACTTTTATAGTTCTAAGAACCCAACTTTTTGTTGTGTTGGCACTGCAGGTGTTTTGAGAGACTTTTTAGCTCCTATTCCAGTGACTGTGCTCTCCCAGCGCAAGAGGCACTTTATACAGTGATTGGTCCAGACACCAGTGTATGTCTCTGATTGATCATATTCATTCACACACTCTTGTCACAGCATAGAAAGCACATTGGTTTCTGCTAAGCTAGACTAAACCTGTACTGGATCTATCTCTGTAGAGATGAAAGATATCCTGGTAATAATTTCATCACTGGGATATTTCTCAAAATGACAGTTTCTTTACCATGCAGAGATTTGTCCAAACAGCATACAATATTAACACTAGGGAGTCACTTTGATTCCTATAGATGATCTCCTTGGAGACTTCCTACACAAATATCTCCTTTTTATGTTTATCAGTGTTTCTACCTGAGAGTGTCCAGTCTCCAGTTTGGATCCTTCAGTCCCGCTGACAGTAGCTTCACTCCTGAGTCTCCTGGATGATTGTAGCTCAGGTCCAGCTCTCTCAGATGGGAGGGTTTGGAGCTCAGAGCTGAGACCAGAGAAGAACAGCCTTCCTCTGAGATCAGACAGCCTGACAGACTGAAAGCACACAGAAACCCTCTGTCAACACGTTTTTTAGTTCAGGTAAATTTTTACAGTGGCCGAGACAATTCAAAACAAAGAGTTGACTTGGTTAATGAATCCTGACCTGAGAGTCTCCAGCCTGCAGTGTGGACTGTTCAGTCCATCATAGATCAGCTCCGCTCCTGAATCCTGCAGGTCGTTGTTAGTCAGATCCAGCTCTCTCAGACTAGAGGACTGGGAGCTGAGAACTGAGGACAGAGCTTTACAGCTTCTCTCTGACAGCTTACAGTCACTCAGTCTGGAGAGACAACAGGAAACAAGTGTTTAAATGTTGAGTCTAGACTTGTTAGTGGTATAAAATAGCAATTTACCATCTGCCCCGAAAGCGAGCGTTAGCAGCTAACCACCGATTTGCGGTAGCTTGTTTAAACCTAGAGACGCATTCGATTAGCATGAAAACGAAAGCAATGAAGAACGTTCGACTCTGTACACATATGTTATTAACCCCTACGTTAATTTTGCGCTGGAATTGTCCTTTAAAATATAGGCTTAAATGATTTCTAGATCTCAGCCAAAGTTCCCATTTCATGCTTTATGACGTGTAATTATAAATAAAAACAAAATACTTTGGAAACATTCAAATCTGATGTGATCCAAACAGCTGATGTGATCCAAATTAAAGAGAAACAGTAACTTGATCTGACCTGAGAGTCTCCAGAGTGCAGTGTGGACTCTTCAGTCCAGCCGACAGCTGCTTCACTCCTGAATCCTGCAGGTTGTTGTTACTCAGGTCCAACTCTCTCAGACTAGAGGACTGGGAGCTGAGAACTGAGGACAGATCTTCACAGCTTCTCTCTGACACGTTACAGCCACTAAACCTAAAACGGATATTCAGACAGTCCATTTAATAATTGATAAATTAAGAAATAAAGACCTTAGGTAGTAATCTTTTTTTAATAAAGGTAGAATAACCTGAGAGTCTGCAGCGTGCAGTGTGGACTCTTCACTCCAGCTGACAGCTGCTTCACACCTGAATCCTGCACTTCGTTGTTACTCAGGTCCAGCTCTCTCAGACTAGAGGACTGGGAGCTGAGAACTGAGGATAGAGCTTCACAGCTTCTCTCGGACAGGTCACAGCCACTTAGTCTGGAGAGACAACAGGAAGGAAACAAGATATTTATATTTAACTCCTGTTGAAAGATATCAGAGTATTTAATGATGAATAAATCCCACTTACAGAGCTTTGTTGGAGGCTTTGACCACTGGCAGCAGCCTCAGAAGAGCCTCCTCTGAAGCAGAGTATTTCTTCAGGTCAAACACGTCCAGATCTTTTTCTGATAATAGTAAGATGAAGACCAGAGCTGACCACTGAGCAGGAGACAGTTTATCTGTGGAGAGACTTCCTGATGTCAGGGACTGTTGGATCTCCTCCACTAGAGAATCATCATTCAGTTCATTCAGACAGTGGAACAGATTGATGCTTCTCTCTGCAGACAGATTCTCACCGATTTTCTTCTTGATGTACTTGATTGTCTTCTGATTGATCTGTGAGCTACGTCCTGTCTTTGTCACCAGGCCTCGTAGGAGAGTCTGATTGGTCTGCAGTGAAAGACCCAGGAGGAAGCGGAGGAACAACTCCAGGTGTCCATTTGGACTCTGTAAGGCCTTGTTCACAGCACTCCGGTAGAAACCTGTTGATGTTGTTTGTTCTTCTGCCAGCAGGTTGACTCCAGAGTTGGTGAATGTCAGATGGACATGAAGAGCAGCCAGAAACTCGTGAACACTCAGATGGATGAAGCTGAACACCTTGTCCTGGTACAGTCCTCTCTCCTCTTTAAAGATCTGTGTGAACACTCCTGAGTACACTGAGGCTGCTCTGATATCGATGCCACACTCTGTCAGGTCTGATTCATAGAAGATCAGGTTGCCTTTCTGCAGCTGCTCAAAAGCCAGTTTTCCCAGAGACTCGATCATCTTCCTGGTCTCTGGACTCCAGGGTGGATCAGTCTCGGCTCCTCCATCATACTTGATGTTCTTCAGTTTGGACTGAACCACCAGGAAGTAAATGTACATCTCAGTCAGGGTCGTGGGCAGCTGTCCTCCCTCTCTGGTCTTCAACAAGTCCTTCAGAACTGTAGCAGTGATCCAGCAGAAGACTGGGATGTGACACATGATGTGGAGGCTTCGTGATGTCTTGATGTGGGAGATGATTCTGCTGGCTTTCTCCTCATCTCTGAATCTCTTCCTGAAGTATTCCTCCTTCTGTGGGTCAGTGAACCCTCTGACCTCTGTTACCATGTCAACACACCCAGGAGGGATCTGATTGGCTGCTGCAGGTCGTGTGGTTATCCAGAGGCGAGCAGAGGGAAGCAGATTTCCCCTGATGAGGTTTGTCAGCAGCACATCCACTGATGTGGACTTTGTAACATCAGTCAGGATTTTAGTGTTGCGGAAGTCCAGAGGAAGTCGACACTCATCCAGACCGTCAAAGATGAACACGACCTCTTCAAACCTGCAGATTCCTTCGTCTTTGATTTCACTAAAGAAGTAATCAACAAGTTCCACCAAGCTGTACTTTCTCTCTTTCAGCACATTCAGCTCTCTGAAGGTGAATGGAAATGTGAACTGGATGTCCTGGTTGGTTTTGCCTTCAGCCCAGTCCAGAGTGAACTTCTGTGTTAAGACTGTTTTCCCGATGCCAGCCACTCCCTTTGTCATCACTGTTCTGATAGGTTTATCTCTTCCAGGTGGGGGTTTAAAGATGTCTTCACGTCTGATTGTTGTTTTTGGTGTGTCATGTTTCCTGGATGCTGTTTCAATCTGTCTGAGCTCATGTTCATCATTGACCTCTGCAGTCCCTTCCTTTGTGATGTGGATCTCTGTGAACATCTGATTCAGAACGGTTGGGTTTCCTGCTTTAGCAATCCCCTCAAACACACACTGGAACTTCTTGTTTAGGTTAGATTTGAGTTTACGTCGACAAACTCCTGCTGGACTTCCTGAATGAATACAGAACAAAGAAGATCAGTAAGTGATTTATAAATTAAACGGGAACATATTTTGGTCAGTCTCTTTAGTAAACGTCCCAATTATCCATCAAGTTAAATCTTTAGAGGAATCCTCTTACTGCTCTGCAGATGGTCAGCCAGCTCGTCCTGCTTCATTCTCCTCAGGAAGTCCAGTGTGATCTTCAGAAATGCCTCACTGCTGCTCCTCTGCTCTTCCTCCTCACCCTTCCTCTGACTCTCTGAGCATTCTGGGTAATCTGGACTCAGAACCTTCTGGATCTTCTTCAGCTCGTTCTTCACAAAAGTGCCGATGTTCTCCTCCAGCAGCTGGAACAGAAGATTATATGAATGGCAAATCAAACTGAAATCATGGAAGCAAACATCAGCTCCATGTTGGACAGACTGACAATCCACTGGTCTGAAAAGTGCAGCATGGAGGTGATTGTGAACAGAATAGATGTAAAAGTAGTTGTTGTACATGTACAGACCATAAATACGGAGTCCAGGTGTGTTTGATGCTGCTGGGCAGACTGACCACTGGGAACCTTGAAGCTCTCCTGGTCCACTCTGTGAAGGAATCCGGAAGAATTAGCTCACATCATGTCTGTCCACACAGAAGGTCAAAACACAAAGCATTTCAAGAAACACTTCAACATTTCACAAAACGAACGGAAGACCGCCAACTTCCACTCTCGTGAGAAGATCCCGTATAATCGCAAACCACGCGTCAAAAGAGTTTCCAGATGTTGTAACACCAATACAGGTATTCTCCCATGTTTTCACAGAAGAGTTGTGGATGCGACTTATAACAGAAACAAATCTGTATGCTGAACAAACACGGAGCGCAACTCCATCAAACAGCAAGTGGGTACCAGTCACAGTTATTGAAATGAAAACTGTCGTAGGACTGTGTCTTGCCATGGGGATCCTTCGTCCGCCATCACATAGAGATTTCTGGTGTCAGAAAAAGTGCTTTTTCGAACGACCATCCCCCAAACAGGATTGCTGTGGTTAAAATGAGCATAGTTCCTCCTATGAATTTCTTAAGTACAATGATCCCTTTACCCCCACCAATACATTTCTGGAAGAAACTTGACACCGTAATTTGGCAGTATATTTGGAATAATAAACAACCTAGGCTAAAATACTCTACCCTGCAACGTACCGCAAACATGGGAGGCCTAGCCCTCCCCAACCTTAAAGTGTACCATAGAGCCTTTCAGCTACGGGCCCTCAGAGTGTGGATGGACCCCTCATCTACAGTCCCATGGAGAGAAATAGAGCAAAAACTCACTGGAAGTCTAAGACGGCAAGACTTTGCCTTCACAGGTGTGTGTCCAAAAAAGTGTATGCTAGCCTAGGGCCCTATTATTACCAACACATTGACCAACTTTAAACAAGTGGAGGAGCAACTATGCTACACCAATAAGTGGTATTTGAACACCCCAATTTGGCACAACATACACTTAATATTGGTAACAAACCTTTTGTTTATAACCAGTGGAGTGACAGAGGTATTTATACTCTAGACCAGTTATTCAATGATGAAGGTATGTTAAGTTTTGAAGACCTGAGAGCTAGCTTTGAGATCCCTAGGACATCCTTCTTCCTTTATCTTCGCTTAAGATCAGCCCTAAAATGTTATGGAGTACCATGGGGAAACAGTCTTGAGATGCACCCAATCATTAAATGGCTTGTTGATTTTCCTGCGAGAGGATTAGTGTCCAGGATTTATGCTAAACTGATGCAAGTATCCATAGGAGAACTCCCAATAGTAAAGAAATGGGAGTGAAAGGGGTGCGAGGGCACCCCTTGTTCTTTCAAATGTTTTGTAATGTTGCTGACGTTATAAAGTAACTGAAGCTGACTTACTCAAACATTTGATGTCCTCTGAAAATTAGCACTGGGTCCATTGACCGCTCACTCTTCATGGACACACAGCTGGGTTCAGGTTTAACATCATCAGAGTCTAGTCCAGAATCATCAGGTTCAGGTTCCTTAAAGGTCCTGTTAGAAAGAGAGGAAGACCACCACAGAGAGAAATTTACTTTTTAATCTCCAGAAACAGAAGCTGCTGGAGAAACTAGAAGCTATCAACCAGAAAATAAAGTCTGAAGCTCTTCACTGAATGCTTTCTGCTCTCTGCTCATCCTGTTCTATCATTCATTGTCTTTCTGAAAGAACAGGAACATTATACAGACTCTAGCACTAATGTTATCTTGTTAGTCCTCTAATGGAGCCAAGACTTCATCATGAGAATTAATGTCACTTTTAACATCAGACAACATTGTGTCCTGTGACATGTTGGACGATACTTTTCTACTTTATTATTAAGTGTGGAGTTTAGACTAGATGCTCCTGCTCTTCAGGAGGAGTTTGTTCTTTCTAGAGATGCCATGATCACGTTTTTAGCCTCCGATACTGATTGTCGATCATGAATGAACAATATCAGCTGATAAAGGGCCGATACTGATCAGTTTTGTGTAGTGTATAGGTTTATTTATTTTTGTTTGTTAGTTTATTATATGCTTTTCCCACCAAAAACATGCACATATATGCAGGGTTTAAAACGGGAAAATCTGCTAATGATAGAATAATTTCCCATTGCAAGTACACAAGTATGCCTTTGCTTTTTTCTTCTGGGGTGTCACGTTCAGCGTCACGTTCAGCGTCAAGAACGCGCCGAAAAGGGGTATTGTTAACTTTTCCTGCTCCAGCTTAAACAGTGCACAACTACAAACTCTGCTGTACCGATCTTATTTTACATCCATGTGCTGTATGTTCACTTGATATCTTCACTACTAAACTTAAAACTCTCCTCTGCTCAGGCTAGCTCGCTCTCTCTGTAGTCACCGTCACTCTCTCACTCGCGCCCCAGACTGGCGGGCGGTCACTATTGGTTGTTTCTAGAAGGGATACAGTTACGGCGTTTAGCTGAGAAAAAGTGATCGACAGGTGGCGAATAGTTAACAAAGGGGCGTGAAGTAGCGTGCGTGCGCCTGAGCAACCACGTGCAGCTCCTGGCCAATAAGGGAGGACTTCACTACACATGAATAGCCAATTAGGCACAGGCGTATGGTTGTTGCTCTCGGTGTGTGTGTAGTAATTTTTTGGCGGCTAGAAGACATTGACGAGCACTTGATCACACGTTTTCTTTCAAATGTTTTGTAACGTTGCTGACGTTATAAAGTAACTGAAGCTGACTTACTCTTCCTTTGGATCTCCTCTGAAATATAGCGGTATGTTCCTTGACCAGTCACTCTTAAAGGACACACAGCTGGGTTCAGGTTCAGGTCCTTTGAAGGTCCTGTTAGAAAGAGAGGAAGATCACCAGAGAGAGAAATGTGTAAAATGTAATCCTTCTGTCCTCCTATAGGGCCAAAACTTTATTATGAGAATAAATCTCAACATTTATAGATAAACTAAATCAGGAGGAAGTAGAGCGGGGGTTAGGAGATACAATCATTACCTCCCTTCTGTCATCATGGTAAAGATCTCTGATTAACGAGGGACGAGGTAACTAGAGTTGGTCCGGTCCAGTGTACCAGCCTGAACCAGTCTGATTTTAAGATAACCGGTTCCAATTCACCAATTCAAGGACCAATTCACATTCAATCAATCAGTGCCAAATTTCGGTACCTAAAAGCCTGTAAGATCAAGCTTCTCTGTCCTCTCTGCATGTTGACAGAGAGCAGAAGCTCAGCTCTGACACACACACACACACACACACACACACACACACACACACACACACACACACACACACACACACACACACACACACACACACACACACACACACACACAGGAGGTGCGGTGCAGATGGAGCGAAAGTTAAGTCACCTCCGCAGATTGATATAGTCACGACAAATATAGTAAAAATTATAAGGATGTTTTGGGGAAAATAATGAGAATGACAATTGAATAATTTAAGACTGATGTGACAGGGACATTACGACAAAATACTATTCTTGAATACACTGGATGAAGGTTACTACCAAGCACTTTGAACACTCAACCTATAAACATCCATAAACAAAACATAAAACCAATTAAAACAAATGAAAAGGTATAAGGAATACAAAAAGAAAGTTGGATTAACACATTTCAATTGTAGATACTGCACTCTGCTTTTGTAATTGTGTTTTAGTTGCTTGAGGTTAGACAAAGGCAGAGTGCAGTATCTACATTTTTAGGGTCAAAAGTCATATCAATGGTCTTTTTTTTTAATCTATAACATTTTCCTTCCTGTAAAGGTATTACATAAAAGTATCAACACTATTGTACCTACAACATGTTTGGCTGGCCTGTATGAAAACTTTGAAGCCATTTTTCTCAGTTTCAGTGTTGGCGTAGTTACTGCACTTTGCCTTTGTAGGGCAGTATAGTGTGCAGTAACTTATAAATAATTGTGATTATTCACTGACGTCCAGTGATCACCGGTTGATGAGACAGCGTTTGCACTTTGGTTTCAACAACAGGTCGGACGAGTAGCACTCTCCAAAATAGTGCTTTGCCTGAGCCCACTAGCATCAACTTGAGTCATGTTAACCGTACTATGCTTAGCTCGTAGCTGGTAGCTCAAGCTTGACGTGCTTCGGTGATATTTTAATTCGGTTTACACAGTGTGGATACGGCTTTCGACTTGTCTGCGAGCCGTCTGGGAGTTTTGGAAAATAAAAAGCTCCATTCAGAACTGTGTTGCTGCTGCATTTCTCCATCATGCCTGCAGCCTGCAGCAGGAGGATGTGTTAGGAGGAAGTATGGCAGCTTGATGATAAGTAAAGGTCAAAGGGTCAAAATAGTATCCTGTACGCGTTATGCTCGGCCCTTAATCGCTTCGCGATTAACGTGTTAATGCTGACAGCATATATATATATATATATATATATATATATACACACAGACACATACAGTACAGAAGTTAGGACACACCTTCTCATTCAATGTGTTTCCTTTATATTTTCATGACTATTTACATTGTAGATTCTCACTGAAGGCATCAAAACTATGAATGAACACATATGGAATTATGTACTTAACAAAAAAGTGTGAAATAACTGAAAACATGTCTTATATTTTACATTCTTCAAAGTAGCCACCCTTTGCTTTTTTTGATAACTCTGCAAACCCTTGGTGTTCTCTCAATGAGCTTCATGAGGTAGTCACCTGAAATGGTTTTACCTTCACAGGTGTGCTTTGTCAGGGTTCATTAGTGGAAGTTTTTCCCTTATTAATAAAAAAAGCAAAGGGTGCCTTTGAAGAATCTAAAATATAAGACATGTTTTCAGTTATTTCACACTTTTTTGTTAAGTACATAATTCCATATGTGTTCATTCATAGTTTTGATGCCTTCAGTGGGAATCTACAATGTAAATAGTCATGAAAATAAAAAGGAAACACATTGAATGAGAAAGTGTGTCCAAACTTTTGGCCTGTACTGTATATAAATATAATGGCGACAAGATCGCTGTGCAGTAAATGTTTCACTTCCAAGACTGTGCCCTGGTGACTCACTGAGAGGCTGGAGGTTGTAGGGCAAGGCAACTTTATTTATATATCTTTCTCATCTTATTTTTGGATATTGCTGGCTGCTCTTCCTCTGTATTCTATTCTGCAACTAAAAGCAGAACTACCACCTTCTGCTACTGGAGCTAAAACTCTGGAGTAGATGGAGAATGTTTTTGTCTCAAAACGCCATTTAAGAACCAAAGTGTAGTAGTGTATATGTAACCTCAGAGTTCAGCTGGACGACAGGCTACAGTGGGCTGGAAACACAGAGACCCTCTACAAGAAGACCACCCACCCAATGAGACAACACTACTTCTAGTTTGCTGTAAGTTTCACAACAACTCACCTCAATTTTCTTCTTAACTTTTCATTTTCCATTTTCATTGCATTTCGCTCCCTCTTATGTTTACGTCTCTCTCTTTCAATTTGCTCCATCAATTCTCGTCGCTCCATTTCAAATTGCCTCTCGTCCATTTTAATTCTCTTCTTGATTACAGGTCGCTTTCTTTTTTTAACATAGTGGTGCCTTCATGGACACACAGATGGGTTCTGGTCCAGGTTCAGCAGGGTCTGGTCTCTGATGGGTCCTGTTAGAAAGAGAGGAAGACCACCACAGAGAGGTAAATCCACTTTTAATCTCCAGAAACAGAAGCTGCTGGAGAAACTAGAAGCTATCAACCAGAAAATAAAGTCTGGAGCTCTTCACTGAATGCTTTCTGCTCTCTGCTCATCCTGTTCTATCATTCATTGTCTTTCTGAAAGAACAGGACCATTATAAAGACTCTAGCACTAATGTTATCTTGTTAGTCCTCTAATGGAGCCAAGACTACACAGATTACATACATACATACAAACAGAATTGGAGGTTGACCCTGTGATATGCACCTCCATCAACACCTAAAGTAAATATGTAATTACTAAGATAAAAAAGCAAATGAGTGGGAGTCCTACACCATTTTTACTCCATGGTTGGTCACACCTGCTCCACTCATTAATAAATGTCCCTGAGTACCTTCTGTCTGACAAATGTGAAGATCTGTTTGCATCAAAGAAGCAAAACGGTATCAGGGACACACGCATAGGTCAACTTAGTGATTAATAATAGGTGTAGTAAAGATTTATCTTCTTTTAATTGTTATTAAAAGAAGATTATTAGAAAATAATCTAAAAAAAAAACTAAAATAATAAACAAAATGTGATTCATGATTCAGATTCTTTGAGGGGCGGGGTAAAAACAGATCACATGCTCACAGAAAAACGCTCCGGTGTCTGTCTCCGTGCAGCGTGCTGAGAGACACGGACAGGCTTGTTTACTGTACACATGAACTGGCGGTCAATATAAACATATGGGTTAAAACGCAAAGGAACATTCATTGCATCTTGGCAAAATCATACTGGGTTGAGAAAATGATATGATAAAATTAAATTATGATAAAATAAACTTAACTTCAGCTGTTCAATCAACTAAACCAACATCATGTAGATTTATCTTCCAAACTTTCTCAGGAAATAAGAAATTACTTTACAGATTCTGAATATTAAAACTAAATCTAATCAGCTAATACACGATGATAGGTTAAACTACTGAACAGAATATAAAGTCAGTAAATCAGTGTTTGTATTCTTCTTCTAATCTTATATCTCTGTGTGGGTGCAGGACGGGCAGATAAAATTGCGAGACAGTGACGCAGTTACACATTTAGTTGATAAAATAATTCTGTTTCACCTTTTATAAATGAGTTCAAATACATTCATTCAGTCCAACTTTCTCTAAAACAAAAGGAATTGAAATGGTGTCAGATGATGTTTTAATATTTTAATAAAAGATAGGCTATGTTTCAGACTCGCCCCACCTCCTCCACCCCGCGGTACAGACATGGAGAAGAAGCGCTCCTCTCCTGTGTGTTTTTGCTGCTAAACGCCGGAGGAAATACCAGATGTGTTTATGATAATACATAAAGGATCTATAATACAGTAACAAGGATCAATAACTGGACTCTGACTCTTCGTTACTCTCCCAAATATCCACCCAACGGGTCTGTGTTAAGACGTCAGTTTGACAGTCTGAGTCAGAAGTCTGATTGTGTTGAGTTTAGTTTCTCTGCAGCGTTTTGCTTTTTCTGCTCTCAAAATAAAAACTAATGACAGCTTACAATCACAGGTCAGAAGTATCAGAAGAGTTTATTACCTTCAGATGGAGCTTCTTAGGAAGAGAAAAGGCTGAGACACACAACGGGCTCTGGGAAGTGAAAGTGAACTTTAAACGGGGACCAACCGGGAACAACGCCCCGACAGACGCAATATGTGGATGTCTGCCAACCTTACCAAATCTAGTAATAAGATGATTTGTTATGAATTAATTTAAAAACGTTGGTTTATTTGAACATTCATAGACGTTGGGCCGTTAGCTAACGTTACAATACACAATATGATTTAAATATCTCAAGAGTATCTCAAAATATAATCAATATTTCCCTCTCATACAACCAACATTAACTCACTTTTTCTAATCTTAAATCCCAGAATTAGCTAGCTGTCAGGATCATTTGTCAGGATCTTTGGAGTTGCTATGGCAACAGTTGACAGCAGCTAAGCGCCGCTAGCTTAGCTTTAGCTCAACGGTCCGAGCAATAATCACTAATATAATTACAATTTGACATATATAAACAAAATCAACAATTACCATCAACAGTCACACGCCTTAGGACCTTAGCTAATGTCAGTTTACAACTTTTTCTTTACAGATTAGATAAATAAGAGCCTAGCTAAATCCTTCGGGGAACTACGGTAGCGTCCCGAATGACAGCCATTTTCTGCTAGCTAACTTTACATCGCCGCGGTCATTTACAGTAACGAAACGTTACTAATTTATCAAAACACAGACACACTACATAACAAAAACACATGTAACGTTAAAGGTCCCCGGTGACATTTACTCACCTAAAAGAAATCATTAAAAAACGATAAGTCCGTTGTCTGGTCTTCAGTGGAAAGTTCCCTCGGACATTGATTCAGCCGTTGGGCCAAAACCGTTAATATACTTAACGTAACCAACGGATGATCTTAATCTTTTATATATGTCAATGGCCTTAATACCATAGACTGCTATTAATATTTACAGTCTATGCTCTATACTCACATAACACACACACACACACACACACACACATATATACACACACACACACACACACACACACACACACACACACATATACACACACACACACACACACACACACACACACACACAAGAAATAATTTAAATGGGGGTATCTGTCATTTTTACAAATATAAAAAGTAAATAATACATACTGTGTTAAAAAAAAAGAGTCAATCACACCAAAATATACTATATGTACAGAGACTAGTCTGTCTGTGTGAGTCACCAAAGCGCCCTCTGGTGGACATCAGCAGGAACTACAAGCAGAACTGCAGACACGGTTTCCAGTGTTTTCCTCCTAATTGTATTATTTATTTTGCCTAAAATCGATCGATTTAAAGATATTTAATATAATATAGTAGTAACAGTTTAATATTACCCGTTTGAGATGTTTTAAAGGGCAAAATGTTTAAATAATTCACAAAATAAAACATTAAAAACCTTAAAAAGTTCAGTGAGTGAGTTCCAGCAGTCAGCTGCTGGTGTCTGGTGTAATGGCGCCCTCTGGTGGAGATCAGCAGGAACTACAAGCAGAGCTGAACACACATTTCTCCTTTTTTTTTAGCCTATAATCGATCAATTTAAATATGTTAAATCTAATATAGTAGTAAAATTATAATATTCCCCTTTTGAGATGTTGATGGCAACATCTTTATTAATCAAATGAAGTCAGAATAAACTGTAAACATGTTTTAATGTGTGTATTTGTGTGTTCAGTTCCGCTTGTAGTTGCTGCTGATCTCCACCAGAGGGCGCCATTACACCAGACACCAGCAGCTGACAGCTGGAACTCACTCACTGAACTTTTAAAGGTTTTTAATGTTATATTTTACGAATTATTGACAAATTTTGTCGTTCACAACATCGCAGAGAGGAATATTATACTTTTACTACTTTTCAACATCTTTAAATTGATCGGTTATATTGATATATTAAAATAATTAAACTGTCAAAGCGCTCAGTGGACATCAGCAGCAACCATAGATATGTGTAGGCTACTGTTTATCTATGAGCAGGAACTACAAGCAGAGCGCCAGAAGACAAATGCATTCAATTCAATTTTATTTATAGTATCAAATCATAACAAGAGTTATCTCGAGACACTGTACAGATAGAGTAGGTCTAGACCACACTCTGTAGTTTACAAAGACCCAACAATTCCAGTAATTCCCCCAAGAGCGAGCATTTAGTGCGACAGTGGCGAGGAAAAACTCCCTTTTAGGAAGAAACCTGGGACAGACCCAGACTCTTGGTAGGCGGTGTCTGACGGTGCCGGTTGGGGGTGTGATGATCAGTGGAAATAATAGTCACAATACATTACATTAAAACATGTTTACAGTTTTTATTATTTTAATTTGAATATTTTTATCTTATACACTAACTCAGCTTTTTAAATTACAGACAAGGCTGTAGCGGTCTGTTCTCCACACACACTCACACACACACACACACACACACACACACACACACACACACACACATATATATACACGCAGACACACAAATACACACACAGACACACACGCAGACACACACACACACACACATATATATATATATATATATATATATATATATACACTCACAGACACACAAATACACACACAGACACATACGCAGACACACACACACATATATATATATATATACACACACACACACACACACACACACACACACACACACACAAAGACACAGACACACATATATATTAAGATTAATTAATCTAACGTTAATCTTCGTTAGGTGAAGGAGAGAAACTTAATTTCCTGAAGGTTACACACTTAACGGTTAATGTGGTGTTCATTCATTAAGATAATTAAACGTGGAGGAAGTCCTGAGAAAGATCAGCAGTTTGAGGAGCTGGATGAGTCCAACAATCAGGACTCTGACCTGGGAGAGGGGGCTCCAGTCTGCTTTGATGAGAAAGTAAATACAGAATTTTTTTTAACTTGACGAAGGTCACGTTCTGTGTAGTCTCACCAATATGTTAGAACAACATGCTCTGGTTTATTGGCATTTCCTTAAACCAATCAGAATCGTCTTGGGGCGGGGCTAAGCTCCGGATGGAGCCACGGTGCCTCTGCTAAATAGTCTCTGGAAGGAACTTGTTTTGGGTGGAACATGTGTACGTTCAAAAGTAGTTTTAGTCGTGCAACAGAAAACTCAGATTGGACAGATAGTCTAGCTAGCTGTCTGGATTTACCCTGCAGAGATCTGAGGAGCAGTTAACCACAGTCCTCACAAATCAGCCGGAGGTTAGAACGCCAACACAGAGACAGAGGACGGATACGCACATCTGGAAAACTTTCCGGTGGCACCGGAGTGATCCTGATGCCCTAATATACACATGTATCAAACTCGAGGCCTGTGGGCCAAATCTGGGCCTGCGCAGATTATGATCCGGCCCGCATATCAATTTAGGTTCACAATACATTTTGGCCCACCTAGTTTTTGTTGTTTTTTCTGACGTAATTTTATTTTTTTGATGATTTGTAACATTTTCCGACATTGTTGTCACTTTTTCAGACGTTTTTGTCACTTTTTCTGACGTTTTTGGGTGCTTTTTTTCTATGATGGCTGAGGAACTTGTTCCATGATTTCTTTAGGACTTTATGTTGACCAAACTATAAGTGAGAAGACTATATGACACAATACAGTCAAAGATATTTGACTTTTTCGATTAAATCAAAGCATATCAATAAACTAAACATGTCTGGCCCTTGATGTGATTCTTATTTTCCAGTGTGGCCCTCTGGGAAGTTGAGTTTGACACTCTGGCCCTAACAGCTCTATAGTCAAACCATTTCTACTCAACTCAAACTTCTTCTCCAGTCCAGTAAGCACAGGGCACATTTTCTTAATAATTTACTTATGAAATGTTTTGAAAATTGCAGTGTGAGGACTTCTTCTTTTTGACAGAAATGACAGTTGATCTAAAAACCAAAACAGGACTTTGTTTTTTACTTTTATAGCTGTACTTTAGACTACTGATGCCCTGACACACGTGTCAAACTCAAGGCCCGCGGTCCTAATCCGGCCACACACACACACTCAATTTGGTCCCGCGTAGTTGTGGGCCGGACCAAAAAGACAGGAAACTGTTTTCCAAACTGTTATTACGCAACACTCAAAGCTGAACTGGGCCGAGCTGCTGCTTTTTAAAAATGTAATCATTGTTTTGCATGATTTGCTGAACTCTCTGATGGCTGCAGAATGTTTCTGCTGACTTTATGTCGACCAAACTGTGAGTTAGAAGAAAATATCAGACATGAAATAATACAATTATTAATTATTAATCAATTAAATCACCATGATCATAATCATGAGGGCTAATATTTCTCTGTCTCTTCAGACAATCACACACGGAGCTCCTCGGTGGATCATCCTCAGAGACGGTCCAGTGGTGAGGGACGCTGTCCTGACTCCAGGAGACGCAGGTTCGATCCCCGCCTCAGGTAGGAGTGTTTGTGATGAATGAATGTGTACATTTGAGATCATGCGTCTGTCATTTCACCTTAAAATCAGAAGTCAAACTGAATGGTAGATATTCAGGATCAAACACAAAACCTTAAGCTCCCTGAAACCTTTTATCCTGATACTGAATCTTAGAGCTGACCTGAGAAAGAAAACTAACACACTCACGTTAACGTTATGCTTTTATTGTGAAGAGACAGAATTCAAAACAATTTGTGACACAAGTCAGCGGCATTCACACAACTCATCCTCCAAGACAGAAAGACAAAAACTTCTCCCTGCCGTGTGAACAAAGAGCTTCCTCCTGTATGCTGAGTAACAGACATGATCTAATCAGACAATAAGCAGCAGAGTATATTGTGAATACATCAACACAGAAAAGATCAGCATTGTTTTAACTTTTTGTTTAAACTCAACATTACTACAAGAGTTAATGTAGAGCGAGCTGGTCTTTGAGAGACTTTAGACTCGTTACAGCATCATAAATGCAACACAACAGATATGAAAAATGTCTAAACAAAATATAATAAGAAATATAAAAATAAGAATAAGAGTAACATTAATAATATGCACATTATAAACATCTCTTGAAATACAAAACCAGTCACATACATCTGTAACTTATCAGTTCAAACTGGTACATCTCCAGACAAAATGAAAATAATGAAGGTCATATAATATCTCTATAAATCTGGTAACAATCTCCACTTCACAAGTTACAGATCTGTCTCATTACTATAACTATTCAATAATCGATTAGATAAATTCATAAACACAAACTAACGACTGAAAATATATTTAGATTTATTCTTAGCTTCACATATTTATTTCATGGGCTTTATATTTTTGATACTTAAATATATGAATATGTATTTTGGCTAAAATAAATGAATATGAAAGAAATTATAATACAGAATATATGAGAAATAAATTGTATTTTGTAAGAATTAGTAAGGAAGATTAAATATTGGAAGATTTTAAAAAGAAAACATGACAGAGAAAGTTTGTTAAATGAATAAAAATGTTTTATGGAGATTATGGGTGGGATTAAATAAGTGTAACTTCTTCTCACTCCAGCTTTGATTTTATGTTTTCTTTTAGTTAATTAGAATCATTAAAACGTGACGCAGGTTTTAAATCAGCCTAAATACATGCTTATAACACGGCTTATTATACAGCTTATAACACGTGAACTAACAGGCCAGAAGGTGGCCCCGGTGAGTAAGGTAACCATGGAGATAAAGTCAAGTTCAGACCAAAGATTTACAACGAGAAGAGTTAAAGATACAATATGTAACATTTCTAGATTAAATGTCTAAAAACAACCATACCTATGTTATGTTATATATTTTTATGAGTTGTGTTCTTACACTAACCCAAATGTTTCCACCAAATGTCAAACTCAGAGAAATCTGTTATTTTATTTTCAGTGGTGTCCAGAGGTGTATAGTCCAGGTGCCAGAAAGTAAAAATCCTGCCATGTTTTTGGATCTGCCTCTACATCTAGAACAGGTGTTTTCACTAACGAGCTCATCTACCTGGTAGAGGAGCTGGTTTAGTGATGGTTGGGACAGCTGCTGGACAGGATTTCTACTTTCTGGCACCTGGACTATACACCTCTGCATATAACCTCTCACTTCCGTCAAAACACGTCACCCAGATGATATGTTCAGGAGTAAATTTAAATCATTTTGTCACTTTGAAATATTTCTGACACTTTTTGACATTTGCATTTCTACAATTTAATGATCACAGCTTCCATCTTTAAAGGACTGGAAGTGGAAGAAGTTTACAATGTTCAATCATTCTGAATTATTTTATACAAAGGTCATTCAGTTTATAACAATAATCTGAAATGTTTCTGTGAGTGTGATCCTGTTCAGACTCAACTGATCAGCAGTGAGAAACAGGAGGAGACTCTCCGTCCTTCAGAGGACACAGAGACACTGAGTCTCCAGGACCACCCCAGAACATAAACCCAGGATAGAGAGGTTTAGTGAATGAGGTGTTGAAGGTGTAGAGGTGGATCATTGAGTCAGAGGAGACTTTGTAGAAGGACAGAGAGCCAGCAGGAACGTCCACATACACTCCTACTCTATCAGAGATAGAGAGAGAGGAGGAGATGAATGTTCTTCTGTTGTTGTGATTGACAGAGTAACCAACAAAACCATCATGATCAGAGCAGTTCAGACTCCAGGACTGATCATTACATCCAAACAAACAGTTGTAACGGTCTCCTTTCCTGCTTCCTCTGTAAGTCACGGCTACATCAACCTTTCCTCTCACCTCGACCTCCCAGTAACAGCGACCAGTCAGTCCATCTCTACACAGCAGCTGAGACCACCAGGAGTCAAACCTCTCTGGATGATCAGGATATGGCTGCTTCTCCTCCACATGTGTCACCGTCCTGTTGTCGTCAGACAGTTCGAGGTATCTGTTCGCTGTGTTTGTGTCCAGTGTGAGTTCACAGGAATCTGACGGAGAGAACGAGACACAACACAGCTGCAGTTATTTATTTGATTATTTTGTTACTTTTGGGGCATTTTTGACGACTGAAGACAGGAAGGGGGAGAGAGAAAGCGAGGGAATGACATGCAGCAGTGGGTCAGACCCCAATTCCATAGCTGCGGTAAGTAATGAGCCTTAGTACAAACCTAAATTCCAATGAAGTTGGGACGTTGTGTAACGTAACGTAAATAAAAACAGAATACAATGATTTGAAATTCCATTTTTAACCTACAGTATATTCAATTGAATACATAACAAAGACAAGATTTTCAATGTTCAAACTGATTTTTTTTGCAAATTTTCACTCATTTTCAATTTGATGCCTGCAACACGTTCCAAAAAAGCTGGGACAGCGTCAACAAGAGACTGGGGAAGTTAAGGAAAGCTCAAAATCACCTGGTTGGAACATCCCACAGGTGAACAGGTTAACTGGTCATGACTGGGTTTAAAAGGAGCATCCCCAAAAGGCTCAGTCGTTCACAAGCAAAGATGCAGCGTGAGCTAATAGTCCAACAGTTTAAGAAATATCTGGGGTGTCAGAGGCAGAGGGAGCGTCACCGCAGCGTTCGCTAACGTTAGCTTCTCATCTGGGGTCTGATAAACAGTAAATTCATCAAAGTCAGTGTGCCCAACGCTATTTTCCGATAAACTGTAGCTGTCATATTTAACATGACCCGCGGTTATCATGTTCCAGTCGTTCAGGTTCAGCCTCAGAGAGAGAGAGAGAGAGAGAGAGAGAGAGAGAGAGAGAGACTGTTCACCTGAGATCAGTAGAGCAGAGTGCTCTGCAGAGCCGTGTATAATTACGACTTTATGACCTTTCATAAACAGCTGATTGAGTGGAAGTGCGCTGATGTTGCGCAATGTTAATCATGCGCGGCCCGAGTGCATTTGACCGGCATAAAATCTGCATATGTCAGACTGACCTGCATCAAAAGATTCAGAGAATCTGGAGAAATCTCTGCACGTAAACGACAAGGCCGGAAACCAACATTGAATGCCCGTGACCTTCGATCCCTCAGTGTATTAAAACCCACATCATTATGTAAAGGATATGACCACGTGGGCTCAGGAACACTTCAGAAAACCGTTGCCAGTTAACACAGCTCGTCACTACATCTACAAGTGGAAGTTAAAACTCTACCATGCAAAGCAAAGACGTATATCAACAACACCCAGAAACACCGACAGCTTCTCTGGCCCGAGCTCAACTGAGATGGACTGACGCAAAGTGAGCTGTGGTCTGACGAGTCCACATTTCAAATTGGTTTTGGAAATCATGGATGTCATGTCTTCTGTGCCAAAGAGGAAAAGGATCATCCAGATGTTATCAGCGCAAAGGTCAAAAGCCAGCGTCTGTGATGGTTTGGGGGGGTGTTAGTGCCCATGGCATGGGTAACTTGTACATCTGTGAAGACGCCATTAATGCTGAAAGGTACATGCAGGTTTTGGAGCAACAAAAGTCATTTTCAGCGACGTCCTGTTTATTTCAGCAAGACACATTCTGAGGATTTTCAAATCATTGTATTCTGTTTTTATTTACGTTTTGCACAACGTCCCAACTTCATTGGAATTGAGGTTTGTATATTGGGTGAACGCTCAACCAGGTGAGCTACCAGGGCGGCCCAAAGCTGCAGTTATTAAAGTGCAGTAAGCAATGCTGCGCAAAGATTGTTGATATTTGAATTCAACTGGCAAAAGCTACAACCCCCACCATCAACTGCTGCTGCCTGTTGCTGATTGGATTGAATCAGGGTCCAAAGTTAGCACCTTCTACTAGCAAAGTGCTGGTAAAATATGCAAGTGGCTGGTAGATTTGCTTCACCACACAGCCAGCGTACGGTAATGTCTTCCATGAGTTCATCCAGAACTCCCAGCATGTTTTTTAGTCTGTTTCTATTTGCCGTTGTTTTTCAGAAAGAACCAGGCTGGTTAAAGTTAACTTAACTGGAGCTATAGAGGTCTGCTAAAACAAGCGCTAAGGTTAACTAATGTCAGTTAAACGTTTAGACAACAGCAGAGAGAAACAAACTTTACTTTCAGTTTGGGAGCTCCAGGTGAAGTTGGGAATGCGGTTGCTGGATGTTATATTCGGTAAAGCCAGAGGCTGACTGAGGTCAAGTCGTGATGACAGAGGTTTGAATGAGTGATGTCACAGTTTGATAAATGAAATTAAAAACACACTTACACTTCCTCAGATGTGGTGTCAACCATCCGACTCCAGAAGAACACAGAGACACTGAGTCTCCAGGACCACCCCACAACATAAGACCAGGATAGAGAGGCTGAGTGAATGTGGTGTTGAAGGTGTGGAGGTGGATCAGTGAGCCAGAGGAGACTTTGTAGAAGGACAGAGAGCCAGCAGGAACGTCCACATACACTCCTACTCTATCAGAGATAGAGATAGAGGAGGACATGTATGTTCTTCTGTCATTGTGATTGACAGAGTAACCATCATCAGAGCAGTTCAGACTCCAGGACTGATCATTATATCCAAACAAACAGTCGTTACGGTCTCCTATCCTGCTGATTCCTCTGTAAGTCACGGCTACATCAACCTTTCCTCTCACCTCGACCTCCCAGTAACAGCGACCAGTCAGAACTTCTCTACACAGCAGCTGAGACCACCTGGAGTCAAACCTCTCTGGATGATCAGGATATGGCTGCTTCTCCTCCACACGTGTCACCGTCCTGTTGTCGTCAGACAGTTCGAGGTATCTGTTCGCTGTGTTTGTGTCGACTGTGAGTTCACAGGAATCTGACGGAGAGAACGAGACACAACACAGCTGCAGTTATTAATTTGATTATTTTGTTACTGAATACAGGAAAGGGGAGAGAGAAAACGAGGGAATGCCATGCAGCAGTGGGTCAGACCTGAACACCGGGGAGAACTGAACCTTAGTACAAACCCCAATTCCAATGAAGTTCGGACGTTGTGTAAAATGTACATAAAAACAGAATACAATGATTTGAATTCCTTTTTAACCTACAGTATATTCAATTGAATACATTACAAAGACAAGATTTTTTATGTTCAAACTGATAAACCTTATTGCTAGGGATGCACCGAATATTCGGCCACCGAAAATTTTTGGCCGAAAATGGCCCAAAAAGGCATTTTCGGTTGAAATACTTTTATCACCGAAACAATACGGCCGAAAATGTTGTGATGACGCAAACAGAAACCGCGACCTGCACGCGTGTCAGTACCCGATCCGTTCCACCTGCAAAGCGTCTCCTAGGCAACGAGGAGGAGACGGACCACGCGGTGAAAACAATGAAAAGTGCTCTTAGAGTCTGTCAGCACACGTTTCACTGAGATCTGTTCGGATCCTCTGCACTTCATCGCGACTGTACTTGATCCGCGTTATAAAGACCATTACTTGGATGCGGAAATAAAGCAGGGCGCACGAGAAATGATCCAGGCCGCCATGGAGACGGAGAACCCGCGTGGAGACGGAGCGCGCACTGAGCAGCGCCCAGCGCAGGAGATCAGAGCGCAGAAACAAAGAGGGTCTCTCTGCACCAGATGAGGGGCATGCACCCTCGTTGTCTGATATGTTCAGTGAAATCCTGCAAGAAAGTGCCTCAAATAATAATAATAATAATAATAACAACAATAGGTAAGCTATTCTGTTCTTAGGCTACTGTATACTGTATGTGACTATCAGATTGTAGCCATATCTCTGCTAGATATTTTTTTAATTAAACTTTAATATTAATTTATATAATTGCAATGCCTTTATTTTAGGAAAGTTAGTACACAGTCATAGGCATAAATGCAATGGTACTAATAATTGGCATAATTTCTTTCGGTGTTTCGGTCTTGGTTTCCTCTTTTTTCGGTTTTCGGTTTCGGCCAAGAATTTTCATTTCGGTGCATCACTACTTATTGTTTTTTGCAAATTTTCACTCATTTTCAATTTGATGCCTGCAACACGTTCCAAAAAGCTGGGACAGCGTCAACAAAAGACTGTGGAAGTTGAGGAATGCTCAAAACACACCTGGTTGGAACATCCCACAGGTGAACAGGTTAACTGGTCATGACGGTTTAAAAGTCGTTCACAAGCAAAGATGCAGCGTGAGCTAATAGTCCAACAGTTTAAGAAGAATGTTTCTCAACGTACAATTGCAAGGAATTTAGGGAATTCATCATCTACCGTCCATAATATCTAGAGATGCACCAATTAAAATTTTCGAGGCCGATTCCGATTTTTCATTGAGTTTGAACTGCCGATATCGGTTTTAGCCGATTCCGATTTCATATTTTTTTAACCACAGGGAGCATGTATGGTCAAAAAAGAGAGAGGTAATCGGAGCCCTCGCCCCGCGGCAAATACCCAGACACTTACACTGGCGCCAACCCCTGCCATCCGCAGCCCACCCCTATAGGCACATAGAGTAAAATGAAATTCTGAAAATCAAAATACACCTACACTAATTTGGAAATAGAGAAAGAAAATACATAAATTACTCATTTAGTGATTCATTTTAAATTAATGGGTTCATCTCAATTATTTTTGTCCTCATTATGTACTCATTACCACAACAAATATTTTTGTTGAACTAGACTTCAAAACACACACACACACACACACACACACACACACACCTCCATTAGCAATGTGATTACACATAGACACTGGAAGCTTAACACTTTCCCTGATCTTTCTGCTGCTGAGGCCTGGTTCTGAGTAGCTGGTAAAGAGTTGTGTGGATGTCTGGCAGTGTGCAAACAGGGCATGCACCCCTCTGCTACTGTAGTTAATTTCCTTCATGCAGAGAGTGCATTTACTGCATTGACCTTGATTGTAGTTTCAAGTTTCAGCCAAGACCAATTCCAACTGCTTTTACAGCCTATATGCATTTGTTGCACAAGAAGTGCCTCACTTTCCCTCATTCTGCAAATTAATATTTTAGCAAAACTGTATCATAACAGAGTGTAAATAGTTCACTCTGACCCTTTTCACAATATCTTGTTAATATGCTGCAATATTTCTCGCCCACTCTGGGGTTGCCATAAAATGTAGAATGTTTATGGGTCCATCAGTGCCCTGCGCTACTTAAAAATCATATTCAGCAGTCTATTTGCCTCGATTTACATGATAAAAAAGGACTTCCTTAAAAATAGCAAAACTGGCTGTTGATCAGCTAAGCCCACACGCCAGTTTCTCGCCTTTCATAGCTTAAGATATGGTAACATGGGATTGCGTTAACAAAACATTACTATTAGAAAATCGAGAATATGGAGAAAAATGTTATGAGAAGTAATGGTTGACGCAATGCTAGCTAACCAACAGCAAGCAAAGTCAAGGGCAATATTTCTAGACGTTAACCATAATAAATCCATGGGCATCCAGCATTTGAAAATAACAGTTTGTCACTCACTTTCGTTTAAATGCTTCTCGGTGGCATCAGTGAAAAGCCGCGACTACCGACACATTACTGAGAGAGAGAGAGGCTCTCCGAGTCAGAGCGGTACCGGTATGTTCTGAGGTCAGCAAGCTGCTGGCCTCAAATCAGCACAAGCCCTAATCTAGCATTATAGCGTAACTCTAGCCAAAATGCAACCTAGGGTGTTTTTGTGAATGTACCCGAGTCAAACTTTTGTTTAAAAGCATAATTAGGACGGAAGCACAACTTTTAAGATTTACCGTATTCTCGTTTTTCGGTCAAATGGTCTTTTGAATGGGAATGCTAAGGGAACTACTATGATAGCGTCAAAATCAAAAAGTTGGGCAAACACTCAACCAGGTGAGCTACCAGGGCGCCCCAAAGCTGCAGTTATTAAAGTGCAGTAAGCAATGCTGTGCAAAGATTGTTGATATTTGAATTCAACTTGCAAACAGCTACAACCCCCTTCAGAAGCTCTTTCCCCCAGATTCACGGACAGATAACTACTGGCCGGCCGGCACTTTGACACGCTGCCTCCACCCCTCCATCAACTGCTGCTGCCTGTTGCTGATTGGCTTGAATCAGGGTCCAAAGTTAGCACCTTCTACTAGCCAAATGCTGATAGTGCCAGCGTACGGTAATGTCTTCCATGAGTTCATCCAAATCAGTCAGCAAGCATGTTTAGTCAGTCTGTTTCTATTTGCCGTTGTTGTTTTTCAGAAAGAACCGGGCTGGTTAAGGTTAACTTAACTGAAGTTATAGAGGTCTGCTAAAACAAGCACTAAGGTTAACTAATGTCAGTTAAACGTTAGGCTGTGACAGACAACAGCAGAGAGAAACAGGCTTTACTTTCGATTTGCGAGCTCCAGGTGAAGTCACGAACACGGTTGTTGTAGATGTAATATTACGGTAAAGCCAGAGGCTGATTAAGGACAAGCTATCGTGATGACTTCAGAGGTTTGAATGAATTATGTCACAGTTTGATGAATGAAATTAAAAACACACTTACACTTCCTCAGACCTGGGGTCAACCATCTGACTCCAGCAGGCTCCACTCTGAAAGGAGGAGGAAGGGGGGGGGGGGGCAGAGCAGAATGGATACATGGACATTAAATCACTCTCACACACATATTAGACGTTTTCAGACCGGAGGAACTTTTATAGTTCTAAGAACCCAACTTTTTGTTGTGTTGGCACTGCAGGTGTTTTGAGAGACTTTTTAGCTCCTATTCCAGTGACTGAGACAAGAGGCACTTCATACAGTGATTGGTCCAGACATCAGTGTATGTCTCTGATTCATCACATTCATTCACACACTCTTTCATTCATTCACAGCATAGAAAACACATTGGTTTCTGCTAAGCTAGGCTGAACCTGTACTGGACTATATCTATAGAGATATTTCACAAAATGACAGACAGTTTCTTTACCATGCAGAGATTTGTCCAAACTGCATAGAATATTAACAATAGGGAGCTATTTTGATTCCTATAGATTATCTCTTTGGAGACTTCCTACACAAATATCTCCTTTTTATGTTTATCAGTGTTTCTACCGGAGTGTGTCCAGTCTCCAGAGTGGATCCTCCAGTCTCCAGAGTGGATTCTCCAGTCTCCAGAGTGGATTCTCCAGTCTCCAGAGAGGATCCTCCAGTCCCGCTGACAGTAGCTTCAATCCTGAGTCTCCTGGATGATTGTAGCTCAGGTCCAGCTCTTTCAGATGGGAGGGATTGGAGCTCAGAGCTGAGACCAGAGAAGAACAGCCTTCCTCTGACATCAGACAGCCTGACAGACTGAAAACACACAGAACAATACACAGGAACCCTCTGTCAACACGTGGAGCCATGTTATTTTGTTCAGGTACATTTTTATAGTGGCCAAGATGGTTCAACACAAAGACAAATGCAACAACATGAATGCAAAAGCCATTTGTGTTTTGAATCATCAACTGAAGTTAATCCGATTTAAAGGGTCATCAGTTGAATCCTGACCTGAGAGTCTCCAGTGTGCAGTGTGGACTCTTCAGTCCATCAGAGATCAGCTTCACTCCTGAATCCTCCAGCTCGTTGTTACTCAGGTCCAGCTCTCTCAGACTAGAGGACTGGGAGCTGAGAATTGAGGACAGAGCTTCACAGCTTCTCTCTGACAGATTACAGCCACTCAGTCTGGAGAGATGACAGGAAACAAGACAGATAACATTTGTGTTTAAATGTTGAGTCTAGACTTTTGGTATGTTTAGTATATTAAATCCCCTTTCAGTTTAAATCGTTTGTTTTATTCTAAACAAGTTGTAGATAACTATTCAAGACTGAATCAGGAATCAAAGTCACATGATATTAAAATATAAAGGATTTCTAGAACTCAGCCACAGTTCATATTTCATGCTTTATGACGTGTGATTATAAATAAAAACAAAATACTTTGAGCTCACAAGGAACAAGGTTACCTCCCCTTTCTCTGCTTTGCCCGCCCAGAGAATTTGGCCCACCCATGAGAGAGAGAGAGAGACATCATGGCTTTCAAACGAGCAAAGTGGCAGTTGGTCAAGACTGAATTTCGGGAAAGGCACTCCAGATACAGTATTAGGGGACCACTAAGGTCTATATAAAAGAGACTTCAGATACAGTATTAGGGGACCACTAAGGTCTATATAAAAGAGACTTCAGATACAGTATTAGGGGGCCACTAAGGTCTATATAAAAGAGACTTCAGATACAGTATTAGGGGACCACTAAGGTCTATATAAAAGAGACTTCAGATACAGTATTAGGGGACCACTAAGGTCTATATAAAAGAGACTTCAGATACAGTATTAGGGGACCACTAAGGCCTATATAAAAGCATTCATGTCATGGGACCTTTATAGTTTAGAGAAATATCCTATAAGAAGACAAATAAGGATTGTCTTTAGCCTATATGTTGATTCTGGGCTTTTGATGATACAGTATATGAAATCTCTTCTCAGCATGTTTAAATATCTGCTGCTCTACTCTAAACGTTTCAAAAGTTGTAAACATGATAATTAATCGTGACTAAATTAAGCAATATTACACAAGAGCAGTGGCGGCTTGTCAATAGAGGGGGCTAGGGCGCCGCCCCCATCAAAATTCCAGAAAAATAAATTTATACTTAAACACAAAAATAATATAAAAATAAAAAATAAAATAGTTTACTCATACGATGTGCTGGCTGGTAGTAATTGCCTCAGCATTTAATAAAAATTGGTTTTAATCAGTTAACTATTTTCTATGTAAATACAAGATGTTTCATGCGGTTTCATGGGCAGGGACGCCGGACAAATGGATGACTATGTAAGTCTTTAAACTTTTGGCAAGCATGTGATCTAAAGCTGGTCTCTAATTGGTTTCCAAAAAATTCTCCTCCGGGCGCAGGTTGTTGCGTCCCTGGAGAATCAGAATTGATTCTCAACACCTGTCATTCAACTTCACGCTCTTGGCAGGCGATACGTCACTCGGCCAAAAACCTTCTAGCTTACAATCACACAATCACTTTTGTAGATATAATGGCAGCAGTTCAACCAAATTCTGTCACTGATTTACTAAAAAACCTTTCACAAGACGTTCGCTGGAAGAAAAAAAAGAGGATAGAGCACCGGACCAATGCGATTTACAAATCCAGCAGCAGGCCAGTGACAGTGACCGAGGACGAAGCTACACCCGGGGATTCACCCGCGCTTGTTATGAGAAACAGAGGTGGCTGGCTGGATGTCATGTTAGTAGGGCTGCAACGATTCTTCGAATAACTCGAATAATTTGATTACAAAAAATCCTCGAACCAAAATTCTTTGCCTCGAAGCTTCGTTAAATCAATGTAATTAAGGTTGTACGGCTCACTGCGTTTCCGCACGGAGGATTATTACTAGCGCACAAGAGGTGTGTGGTTCTGCGGACACAACACAAGCACAGACAGTATATAAACAAGACTGACGGCCCAGATTACAAATGAAAGAAGACGAAAATAGCGAGGGTCTAAGAGAAGAGACAGGCGAGAGAAAACGACAGAAAGTTTGGGATCATTTTAAGCTGCAAACATGCTGCTACATCACCTCTGTAACAAACCTCCAGTGTAGGCTACTCAGCGGTTCCACGGAGCCAACCCGACACAAGGTAGCTAACGTCTGCTGCTCTCGTCCACCGCGCTGTTTACACAACTAGCCTACAGCATGCTACTCTGCTAATAGCGATGTTTTACACAACTAGCCTACAGCATGCTACTCTGCTAATAGCCATGTTTTACACAACTAGCCTACAGCATGCTACTCTGCTAATAGCCATGTTTTACACAACTAGCCTACAGCATGCTACTCTGCTAATAGCCGTGTTTTACACAACTCGCCTACAGCATGCTACTCTGCTAATAGCCATGTTTTACACAACTAGCCTACAGCATGCTACTCTGCTAATAGCCATGTTTTACACAACTAGCCTACAGCATGCTACTCTACTAGCCATTTTGTTTTACACAACTAGCCTACAGCATGCTACTCGCTAATAGCCATGTTTTACACAACTAGCCTACAGCATGCTACTCTGCTAATAGCGGTTTTACACAACTAGCCTACAGCATGCTACTCTGCTAATAGCCATGTTTTACACAACTAGCCTACAGCATGCTACTCTGCTAATAGCGATGTTTTACACAACTAGCCTACAGCATGCTACTCTGCTAATAGCCATGTTTTACACAACTAGCCTACAGCATGCTACTCTGCTAATAGCCATGTTTTACACAACTAGCCTACAGCATGCTACTCTGCTAATAGCCATGTTTTACAACTAGCCTACAGCATGCTACTCTGCTAATAGCCATGTTTTACACAACTAGCCTACAGCATGCTACTCTGCTAATAGCGATGTTTTACCAAGCTAAAACGAAAGCTGTCGGTTTGTAGTCTAACCTTTTATTAGTTTGCTTCTAATCTTTGGAAATGTAGCTGCTGCCGAGACAAATCGGCTCCTCCCCCCAGCATGGCTACTTAATATGCACGTTAATGATGTCATCATGCATTCTTTATTCTTTCTCCTCACCATAGATATATCTATGCTCATCACTGTGTATTAGGCTTCTGAAAATGTGTCCCCCAGAACAGTGTAGTTGAATAGCCCTGCTGTAAGCTTCATACAGTCACATTTAGCCTCTGGTCAGTGAACAGCTCTTTTGCATATCCAGTGTAAAGAGCCAGAGGCAAGAAGGGAATGGGGTGAAAAATATTAACATTTGGGCCACCAAAAATGTACTATTGTAATGTTTTTTTTTTAAGGGTCTTGGAATTTGTCAATACAATTTGTTGCTTTTTCTAAAAAAGAAAACTTGTCTTTTGTATATATACAAGCTACAGGTTTCCAATAATAAATATTTACTATTGCTGTTTACTAAGTATTTCTTACAAAGTATTTCTTATCCGATTAATCGATGGAATAATCGGTAGAATATTCGATTACTAAAATAATCGATAGCTGCAGCCCTACGTGTTAGCAATGCCTTTTTTTTTTTGCTTTCCCTGTCTTTTATTTCAAAGTGTCGGCACTGAGGTTGTGTGGACAACAACGGGTAAGAGACCTAAAACTTTGGTGGATTTGCTGATTTTTACTGTTATTGTAACCTGTACTGGATACAGTAGTTTATGTTTGTCTGTTGTTTGCTGAGCTGACAGTGTTATAGCCTACATACTACTGTAGTAGCATGAAAACTGGGACATGTTGTTGTTGTGATTCTCCATGTTGACATGTTTACTGATTTGGGTATATGCAGAGAAATACATTACATTTTCCTCAGTCTGCAGCATTGGTCTTGTGTAGTGTTTGGTGAAATTATTGTATATTTGCACTTTTTCTGTGTACTTCATTTAAAGTACTATAATTACTGAGAAGTAGAATTGCTAAAAGTGTTTTAGGTTAGCAATATCAGTGTGTAACTGGTTCAAACAGCTGATGTGATCCAAATTATATATATTATAAATATATAATCTCCTGTTGAAAGATATCAGAGTATTTAATGATTCATAAATCCCACTTACAGAGCTTTGTTGGAGGCTTTGACCACTGGCAGCAGCCTCAGAAGAGCCTCCTCTGAAGCAGAGTATTTCTTCAGGTCAAACACGTCCAGATCTTTCTCTGATGACAGTAAGATGAAGACCAGAGCTGACCACTGAGCAGGAGACAGTTTATCTGTGGAGAGACTTCCTGATCTCATGGCCTGTTGGATCTCCTCCACTGGAGAACAATCATTCAGTTCATTCAGACAGTGGAACAGATTGATGCTTCTCTCTGCAGACAGATTCTCACTGATCTTCTTCTTGATGTACTCCACTGTTTCCTGATTGGTCTGTGAGCTACTTCCTGTCTGTGTCAGCAGACCTCGTAGGAGAGTCTGATTGGTCTGCAGTGAAAGACCCAGGAGGAAGCGGAGGAACAAGTCCAGGTGTCCATTTGGACTCTGTAAGGCCTCGTCCACAGCACTCTGGTAGAAACCTGTTGATGTTGTTTGTTCTCCTGCCAGCAGGTTGACTCCAGAGTTGGTGAATGTCAGATGGACATGAAGAGCAGCCAGAAACTCCTGAACACTCAGATGGATGAAGCTGAAGACCTTGTCCTGGTACAGTCCTCTCTCCTCTTTAAAGATCTGTGTGAACACTCCTGAGTACACTGAGGCTGCTCTAATATCGATGCCACACTCTGTCAGGTCTGATTCATAGAAGATCAGGTTGCCTTTCTGCAGCTGCTCAAAAGCCAGTTTTCCCAGAGACTCGATCATCTTCCCGGTATCTGGACTCCAGTGTGGATCTGTCTCAGCTCCTCCATCATACTTGATGTTCTTCACTTTGGACTGAACCACCAGGAAGTAGATGTACATCTCAGTCAGGGTCTTGGGCAGCTGTCCTCCCTCTCTGGTCTTCAACACGTCCTCCAGAACTGTAGCAGTGATCCAGCAGAAGACTGGGATGTGACACATGATGTGGACGCTTCGTGACGTCTTGATGTGGGAGATGATTCTGTTGGCCTGCTTCTTGTGTCTCAATCTCTTCCTGAAGTATTCCTCCTTCTGTGGCTCAGTGAACCCTCTGATCTCTGTCACCATGTCAACACACTCAGGAGGGATCTGATTGGCTGCTGCAGGTCGTGTGGTTATCCAGAGGCGAGCAGAGGGAAGCAGATTCCCCCTGATGAGGTTTGTCAGCAGCACATGCACTGAGGTGGACTTTGTAACATCAGTCAGGATCTCAGTGTTGAGGAAGTCCAGAGGAAGTCGACACTCATCCAGACCGTCAAAGATGAACACAACCGGGAACTCTTCAAACCTGCAGATTCCTGCTTCTTTGGTTTCACTAAAGAAGTAATCAACAAGTTCCACCAAGCTGAACTTTCTCTCTTTCAGCACATTCAGCTCTCTGAAAGTGAATAGAAATATGAACTGGATGTCCTGGTTGGCTTTGTCTTCAGCCCAGTCCAGAGTGAACTTCTGTGTTAAGACTGTTTTCCCGATGCCAGCCACTCCCATTGTCATCACTGTTCTGATTGGTTCATCTCTTCCAGGTGGGGCTTTAAAGATGTCTTCTTGTCTGATTGTTGTTTCTGGTCTGTCTGGTTTCCTGGATGCTGTTTCAATCTGTCTGACCTCATGTTCATCATTGACCTCTGCAGTCCCTCCCTCCATGATGTAGATCTCTGTGAACATCTGATTCAGAGGGGTTGGGTTTCCTGCTTTAGCAATCCCCTCAAACACACACTGGAACTTCTTCTGCTGGTTAGATTGGAGTTTACGTTTACAAACTGCTGGACTTTCTGAATGAAACACACAACAAAAAAGCTCATTAAGTAATTTTGTAAACAGGAACATATTTCGGTCCATCTCTGGAGACATTAGCAGACATTAGTCCAGCAAGTTAAATCTTTAGAGAAATCCTCTTACTGCTCTGCAGACGGGCAGCCAGCTCGTCCTGCTTCATTCTCCTCAGGAAGTCCAGTGTGATCTTCAGAAATGCCTCTCTGCTGCTCCTCTGCTCTTTATCCTCATCCTCCCTCTGACTCTTTAAGCATTCTGGGCTCAGAACCTTCTGGATCTTCTTCAGCTCGTTCTTCACAAAAGTGCTGATGTTCTGCTCCAGCAACTGGAACAGAAGATTATATGAATGACAAATCAAACTGAAATCACAGAAGCAAACATCAGATCCATGTTGGACAGACTGACAATCCACTGGTCTAAAAATTGCAGCATGGAGATGATTGTAAACAAAAATGTAAAAGTAGTTGTTGTACATTTACAGACCATAAATATGGAGTCCAGGTCTGCTTGATGCTGCTGGGCAGACTGACGACTGGGAACCTCTGAGCTGTCCTGGTCCACTCTGTGGAGGAATCAGGAAGAATTAGCTTAAGACCTGTGGATTTAGTGCTCCTTTTGTACCATAATTTCATTGAATGAAATGTTAAGCTTCACTCTACACGAGATGGGTGGGTTTTGTTACGTTACACGCAGCTAACTGGCTATAGTTAGCCTGTACACGTGCTAGCGGAATTAGCTAACGTATGAGCCAGCCAGAGCTGGTGGGGATTGATGGCCTCTGGGTAGTGAGTCTGTATATATTGCCCAATAAATAGCTGAAAAATTGGTAACTCTGTCTCCTGAGTGAATATTTCCACGCGCCTGGCCACAATAAATAAATACATTTTGAAATATATGTTAGATTTTATCAACTTGATCTGTGAGGCAGCAATGTGCTGCAAGGCACTCAGTCTGCTTTAAATCCAAAAGAAGAAGAAGATCTTCCGTTTGTCACAGACTGACAGTCAAAGCATCCAATCAGCAACAAGGAATCATTGTCCAACCGCACCTTCCTTTTCGGTTTGGATCTCACAAAATGTCATTTTTGCAGTTTTACAGATGCTTCTGTTGCCTCTGATGTCTGATCATCACAGAGCAGCGCTGGCATTTAAGTGGACCGGAACTTCCCGCATTACTATTCAGCTGGTAGATACATCGGACCGGGTTTCCAGTACCCAACCCAGAGTACCTCACCGTCGGTTGGCTCTGATCTAGGGCTGGGCGATATGGCCTAAAAATATTCGTTTTTTAAATAAATGTTTTTTCAATCAGAAAACATTTAAGATTTAAATCGATTTTATTTCTCCTTCTACTTAAAATCAATCTGCAGATGACAAATAAATTGTTCAAAACAAGTTTTATTTTGTTTTGACTCTTACACACACGGGGCATGTATACCATTATGATTATTCATGCCAATTTTGTGGTAATATAAATTGGTTTGAGTGTTTTCCCTACCAGTTTTTATTTTAATTTGTTGGGGGTGGGGTTATATATTCAACAACAACAAAACGGATGCGTGACATAAAGCTGTTTTCACACATACAGGTAATTCACTTCTCGTTCCTCGCTAAAAGTTCAAATAATTTTAACGTTTTTGCGCAACCTTGCCCCTATTTTCACCTGTTGCTGTTGTAACGATCGTTAACATCCCATGATCTCTTGAATGTAGCATACCGGTTGTAGCAAGCTGGTAGCAAGCTCCTTGCAGCAATAAAAAAACAAGCGTCGGCAGCTCCGCTATAACACGCGGATTGCAAGTTGTTTAAGCCGCTACAGACCTCCGTCACAGCCCGGTCGTATCAGCGGCATTTAGTAGACATGTTGAGCTGCAAAAGAGTTCCTCAACACCGGGTCCGGTGCCCTTGTGCTCCTTCAGGTCAGCGGTAGCTGGTGGTTCAGTTACCGCAGAGTTGACTCTCAGCCGGGGACAGTGCACCTGAGCGGCCGGTCATTTCGGGCGGAGATTACGGATAAGTAAGTAATGAAACGACTGGTTAAGAAAATAATTAATGTTAGTCCCTGTCGCTGCCATGTTGTTTGTGTATCTCTATGGCAAACGCGCGGGCTTACGGGAGCCCAGAGGGCGTCGGCAGATGTTAAGGAGAAAATCGATTTTTCATTTCCACGTTAGCTACACATTCGAAGTTAATCGATAAAATCGATTTATCGCCCAGCCCTACTCTGATCCAAAAGCAACACGGATGTTGAGGAGCTGCTGTGTGGGTCTGGCCGAGGCAGTGTGGAGGTAGTGCTGGAGCCACTGCCAGATACTCTGCAGAACATGCTGATGGCTGTCGTTTGCTGGAGACCCTTCACAGTAGTTAACGTTAGATGCTCACTTTTTGCATGAGACTCCAGCGCCTGTACACACAATGTTCCCAGTACTTTCTCAGTAAGCAACTGGATTTTTGCCCTGAATTCAGTTTTTCAAGCAAAGTATATCTAAACTTTCACTTCCACATACCTAAAGAATAAAATCTGTTCTATGTCTGTGGTACAATCCGAAAAGAGACTCGCACCAATGGATGTAGGAAAATTAAGACCTGTTTAAAATGATGTAAGACCTAGAACACTATTTCGCAGAATTTTTAAGGCCTCCACCCAGCACCCAGCAGACTCCCTGTAGTGTGCCTGAGCAACCGAGGCAGCTCCTGGCCAATAAGGTGGGTGGGAGTTGGCCGCTGGAGGACTTCACTACACATGAACAGCCAATTAGACAAAGGCATGTGGTTGTTGCTCGCGGTGTGTGTGTATTACTTTTCGGCAGCTAGAAGACATTAATGGCGAGCACTTGATCACATGTTTTTAGTAAATATCGGCCGATAATAATCGGAAGTTGAGCAAACGGGGCAGCCCTTGTTCTTTCAAATGTTTTGTAATGTTGCTGACGTTATAAAGTAACTGAAGAAGACTTACTCAGACTTTGGACGTCCTCTGAAAAGAAGCGGTGGGTCAATTGACCGGCCACTATTAAAGGACACACAGCTGGGTTCAGGCTCAGGTCCCATGAAGGTCCTGTTAGAAAGAGAGGAAGACCACCAGAGAGAGAAATTTACTGATGAAGGGCCGATACTGATCAGTTTTGTGTTTTGTTAGTTAGTTTCTTACGCTTTTCCCAACAAAAAAACGTGCACATACTGTATATGCAGGGTTTTAAACGGGAAACTCTGCTAATGATAGACTAATTTCTCAATGCAAGAACACAAATATGCCGTTGTTTTTTCTTCTGGGGGTCATGTTCAATGTCCGACACGCCGAAAACCGGTATTGTTAACTTTTCCTGCTACAGCTTATACAGTGCACAACTGCAAACTCTGCTGTACCGATCTTATTTTACATCCATGTGCTGTATATTCACTTGATATCTTGGCTACTAAACTTAAAACTCTCCTCTGCTCAGGCTAGCTTGCTCTCTCTGTAGTCACCCGTCACTCTCGCCCCCGAACTGGGACGGGTCACTATTGGTTGTTTCTAGAAGGGATACAGCCCCGCTTTAGCTGAGAAAAATGAGTGACATGTGGCGACAGTTAAGAATAGCAGTGTTTCCTCCATGTTGTTTTGTAGTGGCGCCCACCATGGGAACATTTCTGCCACCACGGTATCAGAAATAGGGCTGTACAAAAAATGTGGTCGCGGTTGCCTTTAAAATCATCCTGCCACTCACATTGCAATTTAACAACAAGTAGAACAATTCAGAGGTTATTGGACCCGTCCAGTTCAACAACAAGTAGAACTATTCAGAGGTTATTGGACCCGGTCCAGTTTAACAACAAGTAGAACTATTCAGAGGTTATTGGGCCGTCGGCCAGTTTAACAACAAGTAGAACTATTCAGAGGTTATTGGACCCGTCCAGTTTAACAACAAGTAGAACTATTCAGAGGTTATTGGACCCGTCCAGTTTAACAACCAGTAGAACTATTCAGAGGTTATTGGACCCGGCCCGTTTAACAACCAGTAGAACTATTCAGAGGTTATTGGACCCTCAGTTTAACAACAAGTAGAACTATTCAGAGGTTATTGGACCCGTCCAGTTTAACAACAAGTAGAACTATTCAGAGGTCATTGGGCCCGTCCAGTTTAACAACAAGTAGAACTATTCAGAGGTTATTGGACCCGTCCAGTTTAACAACAAGTAGAACTATTCAGAGGTTATTGGACCCGTCCAGATTAACAACAAGTAGAACTATTCAGAGGTTATTGGGCCCGTCCAGTTTAACAACAAGTAGAACTATTCAGAGGTTATTGGACCCGTCCAGTTTAACAACAAGTAGAACTATTCAGAGGTTATTGGACCCGTCCAGTTTAACAACAAGTAGAACTATTCAGAGGTTATTGGACCCGTCCAGTTTAACAACAAGTAGAACTATTCAGAGGTTATTGGGCCCGTCCAGTTTAACAACAAGTAGAACTATTCAGAGGTTATTGGACCCGTCCAGTTTAACAACAAGTAGAACTATTCAGAGGTTATTGGGCCCGTCCAGTTTAACAACAAGTAGAACTATTCAGAGGTTATTGGACCCGTCCAGTTTAACAACAAGTAGAACTATTCAGAGGTTATTGGGCCCGTCCAGTTTAACAACAAGTAGAACTATTCAGAGGTTATTGGGCCCGTCCAGTTTAACTCCACATACTGTTGTGTTGATGGAGTTTATTGTGGTTCGGACAGACCTTCCCCACTGCTAAAAGAATCCTAAAGGAAACACTGAATAGTTAACAAAACGAGCCGTTAGCGTTGTTTGTGTTACAAAAACTAACCTGTTAGGTTGTAAACTGTGTATGAGTCTGTTTGCTGCCTTCTCTAAAGAGGCAGGGGCTGGGCTCGGGGGCGTTGTGTGTGTCTGGTCCACCCAACCAGCAGACAAAACATTCAACCCGCAGCAACACTTTAAAAGTAGCCCAATCCCGCAAGAAAAACGCAGAGCTGGCAACCCTGATGACGACTCTTCACCTATCGTTTTGTTAGAAGTAGCGTCGTCGCCTAAGCGGCAACTGCAGCTCCTGGCCAATAAGGTGGGTGGGAGTTGGCGCTGGAGGAGACTTCACTACAATGAACAGCCAATTAGGCACAGGCGTGTGGTTGTTGCTCTTGGCGTGTGTGTAGTAATTGTTTGGCGACTAGAAGACATTAATGCCGAGCACCTGATCACAAGTTTTTTAGTAAATATCGGCCGTTAATAATGGGCAGTTGATCAAACGGGGCAGCCCTTGTTCTTTCAAATGTTTTGTAATGTTGCTGACGTTATAAAGTAACTGAAGATGACTTACTCAGACTTTGAACGTCCTTTGAAAAATAGCGGTGGGTCAATTGACCGGCCACTATTAAAGGACACACAGCTGGGTTCAGGCTCAGGTCCCATGAAGGTCCTGTTAGAAAGAAAGGAAGACCACCAGAGAGAGAAATTTACTGATGAAGGGCCAATACTGATCAGTTTTGTGTTTTTGTTTGTTAGTTAGTTTCTTATTCGGCTTTTCCACAAAAACGTGCACATACTGTATATGCAGGGTTTTAAAACGGGAAACTCTGCTAATGATAGACTAATTTCTCAATGCAAGAACACAAATATGCCGTTGTTTTTTCTTCTGGAAGTCCATGGTCCAATGTCCACGACAACGCTAAAAACCGGTATTATTAACTTTTCCTGCTACAGCTTATACAGTGCACAACTGCAAACTCTGCTGTACCGATCTTATTTTACATCCATGTGCTGTATATTCACTTGATATCTTGGCTACTAAACGTAAAACTCTCCTCTGCTCAGGCTAGCTTGCTCTCTCTTAGTCACCGTCACTCTCTCACTCGCCCCAGACTGGCGGTGGTCACTATTGGTTGTTTCTAGAAGGGATACAGCTACGCCCGTTTAGCTGAGAAAAAGTGAGTGACATGTGGCGACAGTTAAGAATAGCAGTGTTTCCTCCATGTTGTTGTTGTAGTGGCGGCCCATCGGGGGAACATTTCTGCCACCACGGTATCAGAAATAGGCTGTACAAAAAATGTGGTCGCGGTTGCCTTTAAAATCATCCTGCCACTCACATTGCAATTTAACAAGTAGAACTATTCAGAGGTTATTGAACCCGTCCAGTTTAACAACAAGTAGAACTATTCAGAGGTTATTGGACCCAACCAGTTTAACAACAAGTAGAACTATTCAGAGGTTATTGGGCCCGGTCCAGTTTAACAACAAGTAGAACTATTCAGAGGTTATTGGGCCCGGTCCAGTTTAACAACAAGTAGAACTATTCAGAGGTTATTGGGCCCGTCCAGTTTAACAACAAGTAGAACTATTCAGAGGTTATTGGACCGTCCAGTTTAACAACAAGTAGAACTATTCAGAGGTTATTGGACCCGTCCAGTTTAACAACAATGTAGAACTATTCAGAGTTTATTGGGCCCGTCAGTTTAACAACAAGTAGAACTATTCAGAGGTTATTGGACCCGTCCAGTTTAACAAAAAGTAGAACTATTCAGAGGTTATTGGACCCGTCCAGTTTAACAACAAGTAGAACTATTCAGAGGTTATTGGGCCCGTCCAGTTTAACAACAAGTAGAACTATTCAGAGGTTATTGGACCCGATCCAGTTTAACAACAAGTAGAACTATTCAGAGGTTATTGGACCCGTCCAGTTTAACAACAAGTAGAACTATTCAGAGGTTATTGGGCCCGTCCAGTTTAACTCCACATACTGTTGTGTATGATGGAGTTTATTGTCGTTAGTGACAGACCTTCCCCACTGCTAAAAGAATCCTAACAGGAAACACTGAACATAGTTAACAAAACGACCCAGCGTTAGCGTTGTTTGTGTTGCAAAACTAACCTGTTAGGTTGTAAACTGTGTATGAGTCTGTTTGCTGCCTTCTCTAAAGAGGCAGGTGCTGGGCGCGGGCGCTTGTGTGTGTCTGGTCCACCCAACCAGCGGACAAAACATTCAACCCGCAGCAACACTTTAAAAGATAGCCCAATCCCGCCAGAAAACCGCAGAGCCTGGCAACCCTGGTGACGACTCTTCAACTATCGTTTTGTTAGAAGTAGCGTGCGTCGCGCCTAAGCAACCACGTGCAGCTCCTGGCCAATAAGGTGGGTGGGGTTCGGGGGAGGACTTCACTACACATGAACAGCCAATTAGGCACAGGCATGTGGTTGTTGCTCTCGGCGTGTGTGTAGTAATTTTTTGGCGGCAGGAAGACATTAATGCCGAGCACTTTATCACATGTTTTTAGTAAATATCGGCCGATAATGATCAGTGGTTGATCAATCGGGGCAGCCCTTGTTCTTTCAAATGTTTTGTAATGTTGTTGACGTTATAAAGTAACTGAAGCTGACTTACTCAGACTTTGGATGTCCTTTGATAAATAGCGGTGGATCCATTGACCGGTCACTCTTTAAGGACACACAGCTGGGTTCAGGTTCAGGTCCCATGAAGGTCCTGTTAGAAAGGGAGGAAGACCACCAGAGAGAGAAATTTACTGATAACGAGGCCGATACTGATCAGTTTTGTGTTGTTTTTTGTTTGTTAGTTTCTTAAACGCTTTTCTCACCAAAAACGTGCACATATATGCTGGGTTTACCCCTTGTTTTTCAAATGTTTTGTAATGTTGCTGACATTATAAAGTAACTGAAGATGACTTACTCTGACTTTGGATGTCCTTTGATAAATAGCGGTGGATCCATTGACCGGTCACTCTTTAAGGACACACAGCTGGGTTCAGGTTCAGAATCATCAGAGTCCAGTCCCAAAACCATCCTGTATAAGAGAGGAAGACCACCAGAGAGAACATTTGTAAAATGTAATCCTTCTGTCCTCCTATAGGGCCAAAACTTTATTATGAGGATTAATCTCAACATTTATAAATAAACTAAATCAGGATGAAGTAGAGCGGGGGTTAGGAGATACAAGCAGTACCTCCCTTCAGTCATCTGGTAAAGATCTCTGTGTAATGATGGACGAGGTAACTAGAGTTGGGCCGGTCCGGTCCAGTGTACCAGCCTGAACCAGTCTGATTTTAAGCTAACCGGTTGTTTATTAGAGGTCTGACCAGATCTTGTGGGCCGATATTAAAAAGTGATAATATTTTTCGTTGAGGTTAAACATTGTCTTGTGATATTGGGACACAAGTGCAGAATTACGCTTGTACTACTGAGGACCAATTCATATTAAATCAATCGGTGCCAAATTTCGGTACCTGAAAGCCTGTAAGCGCGAGCTTCTCTGTCCTCTCTGCATGTTGACAGAGAGCTCAGCTCTGACACACACACACACACACACACACACACACACACACACACACACACACACACACACACAGACACACACACACACACACACACACACACAGGAGGTGCGGTGCAGATGGAGAGAAAGTTAAGTCGCCTCTGCAGATTGATAAAGCGAACACAAGTCTGGCTACAGTTTTCAAAACTTCAAGTAGACAGCGTTTACTACATTTTATACCATGGTCTGGGTGAATACTCGATTCTGACTGGCTGCAGAGTGTCCATTAAAAAGTGATGTAGGACACCTACTAAAGGAGTTTGGTGAAACTGACTGTTTACTCTTCTATATGAATGCGCTACATTAAATCAAAAGGAAATATTATTTATTATTTCCAACATCGTCCTCTGAACACCACAGAATGGCGCTAAAACACACAGGCTGCAAGAAGTAAGTTCTACTGGCCCTCTGGACTGACTGTTTCACAGCGAATAACGTTATCTCACATCCCGTTCACTGTTCAGCTCGCTGCGCTGCGGCCGCCGCTTCGCAGCAGACAGTAACGCACCACCCGCGCGATCAAATTCTTCGTAAAAGTTGTTATATTGTTTTGGGGACAATGACGTGGCTGATAGCTAGCTTGTCTTGTTGTTCAACATACTGTCAAATTATTTTTACTGATTGCCAACTGTACACAATGTTATTGACTTTGGATCTTGCTAGCATAGCGTCAGCTTTCTGGCTCGTAAGCTAAACTGAAGGGTTCTATCAGCTAAGCGGGACTATATAAATATCTCCGGTTGCTAAGGGAGCCAAGTCGTATCTAAGGTTCTTCCTAATTCCTGGTGGAGAGAACAACGTTTGCATTGCATAAGAACCTGATGGATGGGAATGATTGTTCCCGGTATTAGTCAAACCGTCAGGCGTAACCAGGGAAACGGAGTTATTGTTTGGATAAACTTTAGATTTCGATTGTGAAATTAATTAAAATATGAACTAATGTTTTAAAAATATGTTATTTGGCAAGTGACCATGGTATAAGCGGGTTAATGCCCGTCGAGGTGTTCATTGTCAGGTAGTAATGGACTTCCCGCCGTCGTCCATTAAACCTGACAATGGACACCTCGCGGGCTTAAGCCACATAATATATATATATATATATAATATTATAATGGTAAGATCACTGTGCAGTAAAACTTGTGAGACAGACACCACAGTGTTCTCTGTGCGCCTGGTGACTGACTGACGGGCTGGAGGTTGTAGGGCAAGGCAACTTTATTTCTATATATCTCTCATCTTATTTTTCGACATTGCTGCGCTGCTCTTCCTCTGTAGCCTCTTCTGCAACTAAAAGCAGAACTACCACCTTCTGATACTGGAGCTAAAACTCTTGAGTAGCCAGAGATTGTTTTTGTCTCAAAACGTCATTTAAGATCCAAAGTGTAGTAGTGTAAATGTAACCTCAGAGTTCACCTGGATGACAGGCTACAGGGGCTGGAAACACAGAGACCCTCTACAAGAAGAACCAAACACCCAATGAGACAACACTACTTTAGTTTGCTGGAGGTTTCACAACAACTCACCTCAGTCTTCTCCTCTCCATTTCCAGTTTCCTCATCTCCATTTCAATTCTCCTCATCTCCATTTCAATTCGGCTCCGTCTCACTTGTCTCCATTGTAATCTCCCTTACAGGTCGCCTTGTTTTTTAAAGTAGTGGTGGCTTCATCAACCGGACACTCTTCATGGACACATAGCTGGGTTCAGGTTCAGCAGGATCTGGTCTCTGATGGGTCCTGTTAGAAAGAGAGGAAGACCACAAGAGAGGTAAATCCACTTTTTAATCTCCAGAAACAGAAGCTGCTGGAGAAACTAGAAGCTATCAACCAGAAAATAAAGTCTGGAGCTCTTCACTGAATGCTTTCTGCTCTCTGCTCATCCTGTTCTATCATTCATTGTCTTTCTGAAAGAACAGGAACATTATAAAGACTCTAGCACTAATGTTATCTTGTTAGTCCTCTAAGGGAGCCAAGACTTCATCATGAGAATATTATATATTAGACTTTAGAAACAATGGATGTAGCATCTGTGACGTCCACAGCATTATAAATCATAATATCAGTTAATATGACAGTAAAACTGTTTCCACAGCAGCTCGGCTGCTACTTTAAACTAAGCTATCAGGTTTTAAACTCTCTACATTTTATTTTGAAAGGTTCAAGGGGAAATGTTAGTGTCCTGTTGTGTCTGACTTTATGATAAAATAAACTTAACTTCAGCTGTTCAATCCACTAAATCAACATCATGTAGATTTATCTTCCAAACTTTATCAGGAAATAAATTACTTTACAGATTCTGAATATTAAAACAAAATCTAATCAGCTAATAAATGATGATAGATTAAACTACCGACCAGTATATAAAGTCACTAAATCAGTGTTTTTATTCTTCTTCTGATCTTATATCTCTGTGTGAGCCTCGTGTTCAGACATCGTGCGGTTTACTGTCCCACCAGCAGATGGAGCCTCATGACTTCTAATGACGAGTAGAGGAAGAATGAGAACTTCAATTTAAAACATATTTATCTGTAACATTACGTCATTATTTACTGCTGAACAATACCAAAATAATATAATAAGTTTAGGGAAATAAAAAGTGGGGAAAGTAGAAAGGGAAAATGTTACAGAAATCAGTAAATACATTTAAAATAATTTAAAATAAATGCAAAAATAAATAAAATAAAAAATAAATTAGGAAAATAAATAAAAAAGTGGTCAATTTATGACATATTGTTTCCGTTAATTAATTATTTTGTATATTATTTTTGGTACATTTAATGGCATTTATCAAGTATATTTATTTAATTTTGTCAACTTCTGTTCTGTACTTCCCACAGACGTGACTTGAGCGCGATGACGTGGCTAATGGCGGCTCGGTCTCGGTCTAATGCAAGACAGGCAGATAAAATGGTGAGACATTGTGCAGTTTACTGTCACACCAGCAGATGGTGTCACATGATTTCTAATGATGAGTAGAGGAAGATCTGCAGCCGCAGGCCTCTGACACAGAGCTGAACAAACAGCTTGTGAACTCAATAATCAATACATGATCAATAGGTTTGTTTTTTGGACATAGAGATTGAAACTGCCAGAACATCATTGGTACTGACTTACTGAGCATCAGTGATATCGCTGTGGTTTGGTGCCTGTAATTGTAAAATGACAATAAAGCCAACCCTTAATAAGGAGCCCAAAGTCCACAGAGACAGCACGGTTGTTAAACTATCTGATAAAAGATCAACCTTAACTTCATCAGAGCCGGCTGTAAACCACGATTGCATTTCATTGTGCAATTCTGTTGTATAATGACGATAAAGCCGAACACTGAACCTTTCAGCAGAAACATTAGAGTTGTGTTGTGTCTGACTTTACGCTGGTGGAGACAACTGTTTGTTTTCTGACAGCTGGAGAAAGGAAATGAACTCAGCTGTTCAATTCCAATAAATCAACATGTAGATTTATCTTCGAACACAATAGTCCTCTACACTTTCTCAGGAAATGAGAAGGGAAGTAAAACAGTATATTTAACATTACAGAGCCAGAAACTAACCCTGAAGAGACGAAACAAAAACTTGTTAAAGTATCAAACAGCAACTTACAGTTTCTTCAAACATCCAAAGTGTTTTGACAATAACAGCTTTGTTTCTTCTCACTGTAACTGTGTAACTGTAGTTGTTGTTGTCAGTTTTGTGCCTCTTTTGTCCCGTAAGAGAAACAGGAACTTTCCACACATCTAGTTCCCAAACCCTAAACAGAACAAACTTTAAACTACTCTGTTCAACGTCCTGCATTATTACAAAATGTACTTCATGTAGAAGTAGCAGTGACAGAGTTGATTTGAACTCCTTTATCTGTAACATTACGTCACGTTTTACTGCTGATCAATACTTTGTGTGTAAACTGTGAATCTGCAGAGTAACACGCTGTCAGATAAATGTATGACAATAATAAGTAAAAGGTTTCTTTCTGAAATTAAAGGAAGTATTCAGACATCTTATACTGCAGTAAAACCCTAACCTTTACAGAGCAGACCTCAGCAAAGAACTCTGCATTACAGACGGCACATTGAGGGCTGGGAGCCAAAGGGCATCACTGTGTTTAATCTGATTTGACACGAGAGCAAGAACAACAAACCAGTTTCTAGCTGAACTCAAGTAGTTTTGTCAGGAGGAGGAAACAGAAGAAAACCTTAAGAACCAACACGGAGCTACACTGGAAAGATACAAAACAAGTTTACAGCCAACAACGCTGCGTCAGTGACAACAGGCCTGCAGGACATCTATGAAAACTAAAGACCTGAATGGAAAAATAAATCATGAGATTATCATAAAGTAGGAGTGTCTGTGAGGGGAAGACTTGTGGGTACCCAGAGCACCCGTTTTCAGTCAGATATCTGGAGGTCAGAGGTCAAAGGACCTCTTTGAAGACCGATCCAACAGACATGTCGCAAACAAGCGTTCAGAGTCGTGGCCGATTATGAGGGATGGGACCGATGAATGTGTCTTTACCTCTTGTAGTGTGACATCATCAAAGATGAGCGATCTAACGTCTGGGACGCAACACGACCACGACACTGAGAGTCTAGCATGTCAGGATGTTTTGTCTTTTTCCGCCTATGACGTGTTGCTGGAAGTTGACCAATAGGAAGAGGGAGCGCTCTCTGATGACACTGATTAATGGTTTTAGCCAGTTAGCCAGAACTTCCAGCAGTTGTTGTAACGTTAATCAACAACGCTGAGAGAAGTACTCTGGGGCCGGGGTTGGCCAGCGAGTATCTTCGGGGCTGGCATATACTCCATATATAGAGATACTCAGCGACCGAGGAAACGTCTTCATTTATCGGAGAACCTTTGACGTTCGATGGCTGGCAGGTGTTGCTGCCGAAATTCTCCCAACCTTTACCTTTTTCTAAACTTAAATAGTCGTTTTGGTGCCTAAACTTAACCGTTGTTTCAGTCACGACAGTCACCATTTGTCGGTCACACTTAACTGTAAAAAGACCGCTAAACTTTACAGGATGGGAGAATTTAAGCACAACACGGCGGCCGGTCTGTTTCCCCGACGGATCATAAAACTTTCTGTTGCTGCCGTTAGCATCGTTACCACCTGATGCTGGAGTTTGTGCTGGCTGGGTTCGGATTGCTGTAAGTTAATACTAGTGGCTGGCTGCTGGCTAACCGTGGATGTGTCGTGTCTTCGGGGCTGTTGTCGGCTCTCATCCCGACTGAAGTCCCTTGGCGGCGGGGAGTGAGGCAGAAAAACCAGGTTGGGATAGCTAGCTAAATTAGCATTAGATTAGTCGTCTAGCTATACAGCTAACGAACGTAACCGTGGGTTAGCCCAGTGCTGCTTAACGTTACCTTGGTCAAAACAATTATATTTAAAATGACTTCATGGTCTTGTTGAACGATGTTGTAAGTTTATAACGTTCCCCACCAAGCATTAGCATGAGCTACTAGTCAACATAGCACAAAACATTAAGCTGGATTGATCTATATTGAAATCAATACTGATGCTGTGTGGCAGAAAGCAAGCAGTATTACGGTTACTAAGTAGAACTCTTTCTGTGACATTGTATGATTTACAATTACTCTCGAATGTATCATCTGGGTTCCCGTGTTTTGACGGAAGTTAGTTATATGACGCCACTGACAGGCGACTAAATGAAACGTCCCCTGTCATTATAATAAAATAACAGATTTCTCTGGTTTGAACGTTGTTGGAAACATTTAGGATAGTGTAAGTAGATAACTCAACAAAATATATAACACAGTTTTAGTCATTTTTAGACATTTAAATGCAGAAATATTACATATTGTACTTTTAAAGCCCCCCTTACCCTAAATGTGTTGTTGTGATATACATTAAAATTTCTGTTTTAATTTGATTCTTTAATTATTTCCCTTTGAATTAATTCCCTTATTTATTTACTTTCCTATTTTGTCTTTTATTATTAATAATATCTTTCTAGGAAACAAGTTTGGGGAAATAATTAGAGGGGAAAATACAAAAGAAATACGCAACAAAATACATTAAAAATAGTTTTCATAAATATAAAAATAAATTTTAATAAGAAGAAAATAAATAAAATAAAAATGAACGTATCAAAGAAATAAATACCGAAATAAATTAATCCGGGGAATTAAATAGTGGGGAAAACACAAAGAAAAACATTGCAGAAAAAATAAATACATTTAAAATTATAAAAAATATACATCAATAAATAAAAAGGAAAAAGTAAGGAAATAAATAGTGTAATTGTTATTAAGGTAAATAAATAAAGACGCCCATTAAACAGAAATATCAATTTATGTCATATTTTATCAATTAATTATGTGTACGTTCTCATTATTATTTTTGGTTCCCTTTTATTATTGGCATATTAATTAATTAATTAATACATTTTTCTGGCAGCTTCTGCCTTCTGTATTTTAACTTTAGGTAGTTTCCACAGTTCAGGACAGTCGAGCGTGATGACGTAACTAACGTCTCCTTTTTTATCTGCCTGACTGTCTCGTGCAAAGAGTCAGAATATAAAATGGCTTCCATTACTGTTGTGACCATAGACGGTGAAAGAAAAGTTGTGACGCAGTTACACATTTAGTTGCTAAAATGATTCTGTTTTACCGCCTTTATCAATGAGTTCAAACACATTCATTCAGTCCAACTTTCTCTAAAACATTAAGTAAATTAAACGGAGTCAGATGATGTTTTAATAGTTTAATAAAAGATCGTTTTTTAGACTCGCCATCCTCCCCTCCCCCTTCTCCTCCACCCCGCGGTACAGACAGGGAGAAGAAGCGCTCCTCTCCTGTGTGTTTTTGCTGCTAAACACCGGAAGAAATGCCAGATGTGTTTATGATAATACATAAAGGATGTATAACACAGTAACACGGATCAATAACTGGACTCGGTCTCTTCGTTACTCTCCCACATATTCACCCAACATGGCGGCGGATATTTGTTAAGACGTCAGTTTGACAGTCTGAGTCAGAAGTCTGATTGTTTTGAGTTGTGTTAGTTTCTCTGCAGCTTTTTGATTTTTCTGCTCTCAAAATAAAAACTAACGACAGCTTACAATCACGAGTCAGACGTATCAGAAGAGTTTATTACCTTCAGATGGAGTCTGCGCACGGAGAGAAAAGGTTGCGACATACAACAGCCTCTGGGAGGTGAAACTTAACTTACAGGAAACACACCCAGACAGAGAGGCGCAATATGTGGATGTCACATGACAAACCTTATCAAATATATAACTAATGATATGATCACGATGCAGTTTTCAAACGCCAACACGTTAAAGTATTAATACCTTAATAACTACCAGAGTTTTCACTCTGTGGTTTGTGGAAGATAAACGTCTTAATAAAATATGTTTTTTCAATTAAAACATTTTTTTTTTACTTGAACCTAACAAGTTTAGTCTTTAAGCTTTTTGAGTGTTATTTCTGTATTATCTGCTCTAACTTCTTGAACATTTTAGACACAGATATGTTGATAATAATGCTCCAAAATGTTGTGAAATTGCACTTTTTTATTGACGACGTAACATTTTCTTTAGGTAATACTCCTAGACTGCCAAATACCTGCACCTAAGTCTTACACACACACACACACACACACACACACACACACACACACACACACACACACACACACACACACACACAGATATATAGATACACACACAGAGAAACATACTGTACATGTGTGTGGTGTGTGTGTATATATATATATATATATATATATATATATATATATATATATATATATATATATATATATATGTGTATATATGTGTGTATATATATTATATATCTAAAGTATTGTTTGATTATAACAGAGTATTACGTGTGTGATGGATGTGTGAAGGATAAGTAACTGTACCCTGAGTCTTTGTTACTCTCCCAAATATCCACCCAACATGGCGGCAGATCTTTAAGACGACAGTTTGAGTCAGAAGTCTGATTGTGTTTAGTTTAGTTTCTCTGCAGAGTTTTCTGATTTAAACTAAATGACTGACAGTGGTCAAACGTGTTTATTACCTTCAGATGGAGCTTCTTAAAGAGACAAAAGGCTGAGACTTTAAACAGGAAACACAACCCCCCTCAAGCGCACCCACCGCAAATGTATGCTCCACCGTTGCCCCACACCTGTGAGAACTGAGAAACCTATGAAATACCACACACATGCAAACACACACAATGCAAACACACACAATGCAAACACACACACATACAAACACACACATGCAAACACACATGCCAAACACACACACACGCAAACACACACATGCAAACACACACACACACACACACACAAACGCACACACACACACACACACACACACACACACACACACACTTCATTCAAAGGAAAACTAGATACATGTAATTTATATTCAAAGACATTGTTTGGCTCCTCACTACCTCCTAGATTATAATAAATTATGATTACTGTGTAGAGCAGGTTTCAGATTGGGTGAATGGGAGCCTCCCTTAGAGGAGGTAAGGACAGCCGAGCCCCCCCTTCCCCAAAATCCCGTCCGCCTGCCCTAACCCACACACGCCTCTGCAGTAAATGCCATCTTTTGTGTGTTTGATTATAGTTTCAATAACAACTGATAAAATGTAACTATTTAGTTGCTCAAAACCTTTCTTTTTAGTAAACTCTGGGTACACAATGTTGTCAATGCTTTCGTTAAGGTGTAGAGCCCCTGGTGATACTTGGAGCAAAGTCTCGTGTTGTGTCGAGCCTTCTTAGTGGTTTAAAAATAGCTATTTTGAGGCTAGCATAGCAGTGCCCCTAGCACTCCCATTCAAAAGGCCATTTGACCGAAAATACGGTAAATCTTAAAAGTGGCGATTCTGTCCTAAATATGCTTTTAAACTAAAGTTTGACTCGGGTACATTCACAAAAAGACCCTAGGTTGCATTCTGGCGAGAGTTAGGCTTTAAGTTAGTGAGCATGGGAGGCCTGAGACGGGAGGTGTCCAGGCTGCAGCCATACCTGACTCAGTATTTGAGTGTGAGACTGTGTTCGTTACCTGTCGCCCCTTCGTGACTGATATAGATGTCTGTCTTGCACACGGTGCAGAACGCGTGATGAGGTAGTCTGGACATGTGGAGGCGAGGCCATCTCTCCTGATAACTGTCAAGAAATCGCTGTGGTTTCTGAACCTAGGGATAGGCATCGGCCTACATGTTGGCAGGTCTGAGAGAGGAGAAATATGTTGATGTCACATTACAAATCAAATATAGTACTTAATGATATGATCAAATGTTTTCACGATGCAGTTTTTAAATGCCAACACAGACAATAAACAGAGACACCACATTAAAGTATTAATACCTTAATAACTACCAGTGTTTTCTCTCAGTCTGTGGAAGATAAATGTCTTTATAAATATGTTTTTCAATTAAAACACTTCAGCCTAGTAAGTTTAGTCTTTAATTTTTTTGAGTGTTATTTCTGTATTATCTGCTCTAGCATCTTCAACATTTTAGACACAGATATGATGATAATAATGCTCCAAAATGTTGTGAAATTGCACTTTTTCGATTGACAACGTAGCATTTTCTTTAGGTAATACCCTAGACTCCCCCGCCAAATACTTACACCTAATAGTCTTACACAAACCCTGTAAAAAAACAAAACACTGTAGCTTATATAACATTTAATGTACTAACAAAGGTATTAGTGATGTTAAGGAATCTAAAGTATTATTTGATTATAACAGAGTACGCGTGTGTTACACCTATATAACTACAGACTCAAGGGCTAACATATTAAAAGATGATTTGTTATGAATTAATTTAAAAACGTTGGTTTATTTGAACATTCATAGCCGTTGGGCCAACTGAACTCCGTTAGCTAACGTTACAATACACAATATGATTTAAACCTCTCAATAAGAGTATCTCAAAATATAATCAATATTTCCCTCTCATACAACCAACATTAACTCACTTTTTCTAACCTTAAATCCCAGATTCTCTCTCTCTCTCTGTCTCTCTCTCTCTCCGTGTCCGTTACAGCTACAGCTCAGGATGCTTGGCGTTGCTATGGCAACAATTGACAGCAGCTAAACGCCGCTAAGCTTTTGCTAACACGCGCAACGGTCCAGCAGAAATCACTAATATAATTATAATTTGACACATCTAAACAAAATCAACAATTGCCATCAACAGTCACACACCTTAGGACCTTAGCTAATGTCAGTTTACAACTTTTTCTTTAGCAGATTAGATAAATAAGAGCCTTGCTAAATCCTTCGGGGAACTAGGGTAGCGTCCGAATGACAGCCATTTTCTGCTAGCTAGCTAACTTTACATCGGGCGGTCATTTACGGTAACGAAACGTTACTAATTTACCCAAACACACAATAATAGTTAAACACAAAACACACACAACTACATAACAAAAACACATGTAACGTTAAAGGTCCCGGTGACATTTACTCACCTAAAAGAAATCATTAAAAAAGAGAAGTCCGTCGTCTGGTCTTCAGTGGAAAGTTCCCTCGAACATTGATTCAGACGTTGGGCCAAAACCGTTAATTTACCTAATGTAATGTAATGTAACGCACACACACACACACACACACACACACACACACACACACACACACACACACACACACACACACACACACAACACACACACATGCACACACACACACACAAAAAAAAAAAAAAACAGCACACACACACACCAAAAAACACACACACAAGAAATAATTTAAATGGGGGTATCTGTCATTTTTACAAATATACAAAAGTAAATAATACATACTGTGTAAAAAAAAAGTCAAACACACCAGAATATACTATATGTCCAGAGACTAGTCTGTCTATGTGAGTACCAAAGCGCCCTCTGGTGGACATCAGCAGGAACTACAAGCAGAGCTGAACACAAATACACACATTAAAGGTCCCATGACATGCTGCTCTTTGGATGCTTTTATATAGGCCTTAGTGGTCCCCTAATACTGTATCTGAAGTCTCTTTTATATAGGCCTTAGTGGTCCCCTAATACTGTATCTGAAGTCTCTTTATATCTCCCCTCAAGAAATATATGATGCAATTATGATGCTAAAAGATAATAAGGCATGCGGTATGGATAAGATATCTGCAGAGCATTTAAAATTTGCTAGTAGAAAACTTTGTCCCCTAATTGCTTTTTGTTTTACTGGGTTGTTAGTCCATGGCATTTTACCTGATTCTATTTTACCTGTCACATTAGTGCCTATCATCAAAAACAAAGCTGGTAAGATTAACAGCTTGGATAATTACAGGCCTATAGCTTTGGCCAGTATTTTATCCAAGGTCTTGGAGAGGACTATACTGAATAGGCTGGAGCGGTCTGTCCTGACCTCTGACAACCAGTTTGGTTTTAAAACTCAAACATGTACGGATATGTGTATTTTTGCCTTAAAGGAGGTTTTAGATTTGTATAACAGGCATAACTCCACAATTTTTATGTGTTTATTGATGCCTCTAAAGCCTTTGATCGTGTGAATCATGAGAAGTTATTTTACAAATTGCACAGCAGAGGGACTCCCCAAATATTTGGTGAGAATCTTGGCTTTTGGTATGCTCATCAGTCAATGTATGTGAAATGGGGTAACTCTATGTCTGCCCCATTTAATGTAAACAATGGAGTTAGGCAGGGAAGCATTTTGTCTCCTTTTCTTTTTAATATTTATATGGATGATCTATCAAAGTTGCTAAACAATTGTGGAACAGGTTGTATGGTTGGGGGACACCATTGTAAACCACCTGATGCACGCAGATGACTTGGTCATTCTCTGTCCATATAGTGCTGGCCTTCAACAGCTACTAAGGGTCTGCTCCCAATATGGCTCAGACTTTGATATTAAGTTCAATTCTCACAGAGTAATATAATGATTGTTAGAAGCAGGGACGACAACAAATTGTCATTTCCTGATTTCTCTCTGCCTGGTACTGTCCTTAAAGTGTGTGTTGAGGTCAAATACTTAGGGCACTATATAACTGATGACCTGTCTGATGATAGGGACATTCATAGACAGTATTGTATGTTGTATGCACAAGCTAATATGCTGAATCGCAAATTTAGTATGTGTTCACTGTCTGTGAAGACCACGCTTTTAAAGCTTTTGTACTCCAATGTATACTGCCCATTTGTGGCGGTGCTATAAAAAAGCAGTATGCAGAAACTCAATGTGGCATATAATGATGGCATGAGGCTGCTGCTTAAAATGCCACGATGGAGCAGTGCAAGCCAAATGTTTGTAAGTGTCAATGTATTCACCTGCCCTGCTGTACTCAGGAATCTCATGTACAGATGTATGTGTAGACTAACAGAGTCATACAACAGCATCATTGCAACACTAGTGAACCCTGCATTGAGTGCAGTTAGGTTCACTTCAAGATTGTGGAACCACTGGCGTTTTAATCTATATGCTAATATCTGAACACTTTTTGTGTATTGTGGAATTTTGACTGTTGTAGACATTTCTTATTGTATGTGTTTTATCTTGTATCTGTTTGTATTTTGCTATGTTTTTGTATTGTGCTATGGACCATTTGTGTGTGTCCTGAATAAAGAATATGATGATGATGATGATATATAGACCTTAGTGGTCCCCTAATACTGTATCTGAAGTCTCTTTTATATAGACCTTAGTGGTCCCCTAATACTGTATCTGAAGTCTCTTTTATATAGACCTTAGTGGTCCCCTAATACTGTATCTGAAGTTTCTTTCCCAAAATTCAGCCTTGGTGCAGAATTACAGCCACTAGAGCCAGTCCCACAATGAGCTTTCCTTAGGATGTGCCATTTCTGTGTCTGTAGTTATTGACCCTTTGCAAACCGTACCACGACCATTGTCGACGCCATGACGGACGGCAGAATCACCGGAAGCACAAGCTAAACAGTGTAATAGACGCAGGAAAGTTTCATTAGTTTCAAATAAATAACACTAAATAAAATATAATAATAATAATAATAATAATAATAATACTATCTTCTTCTTTATGGCTTCTTCAGACATTGTTTAAAATTCACCTACCCTGGTCCCTGTCCGATCCTGCCGGTAGCTAAGCTTCCCCGCTAGCCGTTAGCTGCCGCCGGTGAGTGTATTCAGCCAGGCTTCTGTGATAATCATCCCAATAACAATCCATGGAGCGGTGGTGGTGTGGCTATGTCCTGCAGTTACTGAAGGCTAGCTTTAGCTTACGCTTGGAGCAGCAAGTTCATCTGCCTGTTGCCCCTCTGTCTCGTTCTTTCCAACTCTTGTGAGGCTAGTTCTTCGTCTGTATACTTCAGTTCAAATAAATGAGACGACCATATAACTCAAAAGGCTCTTCCCTGTGTTGTATATCTGCTATATTCTCCATAGTTACGTTACTCCAAGCTTCTTCCCTTGTACAACAAATCTGTCTTCACACACTCGCTCCGATCGGCACACTACTGTTTACCTTTTCTTGCTACAACTAGCAGCTACTACCGCTACTACAGTTTTTTTTTTAGGGGGAATACACTTCAATACGTGACATGACCTGTCCTCTGGAGGACATAGCCACACCACCGTGGATTGTTATTGGGATGATTATCACGAAGAAGCCTGTCTGAATACACTCACAGGACGGCAGCTAGCAGCTAACGGCTATCAGCTAGCTGGTCGGCTAGTTTCCATGCCATGTCATCTTTAATTTAACCAATATTTTTTGTATGCGTGTTAAGTTAAATGATCAAGGGAACGGCTTACTTTTGGGATATGTAGGTCAGTGAATAACCAATGATAGTTATGTGGGATCTGTTAGCAGGAACAACTGGTTAGCGGCAGCTAGCTGGGTGAGGAAGTTTTATTATTATTATTATTTATCAGTCATTTAAAACAGAAAGGCAATACATACACATCTTGTGTTGGTGAGGATTACTCTGCAGATTGTGTATGTGAATTCGTGAGAATAAGAACAGTGAACCATACACAGTATATAAGCAGTGAACACGTTCTCGTTTGACTTGCAGTCCGTCTACAGAATAGCTCTTCCGCCGTCCGTCATGGCGTTCATAATTAGCGGGAGTAGAGTGTGACCGCGTGCAAAGGGTCTATAGTAAAGAAATGGGAGCGAGAAGGGTGTGAGGGCACCCTTGTTCTTTCAAATGTTTTGTAATGTTGGCGGACGTTAGAAGTAACTGAAGCTGACTTACTCAAACGTTTGATGTCCTCTGAAAATTAGCTCTGGGTCCATTGACCGCTCACTCTTCATGGACACACAGCTGGGTTCAGGTTTAACATCATCAGAGTCTAGTCCAGAATCATCAGGTTCAGGTTCCTTAAAGGTCCTGTTAGAAAGAGAGGAAGACCACCACAGAGAGAAATTTACTTTTAATCTCCAGAAACAGAAGCTGCTGGAGAAACTAGAAGCTATCAACCAGAAAATAAAGTCTGAAGCTCTTCACTGAATGCTTTCTGCTCTCTGCTCATCCTGTTCTATCATTCATTGTCTTTCTGAAAGAACAGGACCATTATAAAGACTCTAGCACTAATGTTATCTTGTTAGTCCTCTAATGGAGCCAAGACTTCATCATGAGAATTAATGTCACTTTTAAAATCAGACAACTTTCTGTCCTGTGACATGTTGGACGATACTTTTCTACTTTATTATTAAGTGTGGAGTTTAGACTAGATGCTCCTGCTCTTCAGGAGGAGTTTGTTCTTTCTAGAGATGCCACGATCACGTTTTTAGCCTCCGATACTGATTGTCGATCATGAATGAACAATATCAGCTGATAAAGGGCCGATACTGATCAGTTTTGTGTTGTAGAGTTTACTTTTTGTTTGTTAGTTTATTATATGCTTTTCCCACCAAAAACATGCACATATATGCAGGGTTTAAAACGGGAAAATCTGCTAATGATAGAATAATTTCCCATTGCAAGTACACAAGTATGCCTTTGCTTTTTTCTTCTGGGGTGTCACGTTCAGCGTCACGTTCAACTCCAGAAAAGCGCCCGAAAGGGGTATTGTTAACTTTTCCTGCTCCAGCTTATACAGTGCACAACTCCAAACTCTGCTGTACCGATCTTATTTTACATCCATGTGCTGTATGTTCACTTGATATCTTCACTACTAAACTTAAAACTCTCCTCTGCTCAGGCTAGCTCGCTCTCTCTGTAGTCACCGTCACTCTCTCACTTCGCCCAGACTGGCCGGGTGGTCACTATTGGTTGTTTCTAGAAGGGATACAGTTCCGGTGTTTAGCTGAGAAAAGTGATCGACAGGTGGCGAATAGTTAACAAAGGGGTGAAGTAAGCGTCGTCGCGCCCTGAGCAACCACGTGCAGCTCCTGGCCAATAAGGGAGGGACTTCACTACACATGAATAGCCAATTAGGCACAGCGTATGGTTGTTGCTCTCGGTGTGTGTGTAGTAATTTTTTGCGGCTAGAAGACATTGACGAGCACTTGATCACACGTTTTCTTTCAAATGTTTTGTAACGTTGCTGACGTTATAAAGTAACTGAAGCTGACTTACTCTTCCTTTGGATCTCCTCTGAAATATAGCGGTATGTTCCTTGACCAGTCACTCTTAAAGGACACACAGCTGGGTTCAGGTTCAGGTCCTTTGAAGGTCCTGTTAGAAAGAGAGGAAGATCACCAGAGAGAGAAATGTGTAAAATGTAATCCTTCTGTCCTCCTATAGGGCCAAAACTTTATTATGAGAATAAATCTCAACATTTATAGATAAACTAAATCAGGAGGAAGTAGAGCGGGGGTTAGGAGATACAATCAGTACCTCCCTTCTGTCATCATGGTAAAGATCTCTGATTAACGAGGGACGAGGTAACTAGAGTTGGTCCGGTCCAGTGTACCAGCCTGAACCAGTCTGATTTTAAGATAACCGGTTCCAATTCACCAATTCAAGGACCAATTCCCATTCAATCAATCAGTGCCAAATTTCGGTACCTAAAAGCCTGTAAGATCAAGCTTCTCTGTCCTCTCTGCATGTTGACAGAGAGCAGAAGCTCAGCTCTGACACACACACACACACAGACACACACACACACACACACACACACACACAGGAGGTGCGGTGCAGATGGAGCGAAAGTTAAGTCGCCTCCGCAGATTGATCAAGTCACGTTGAGTCACGACAAATATTGTAAAAAATTATAAGGATGTTTTGGGGAAAATAATGAGAATGACAATTGAATAATTTAAGACTGATGTGACAGGGACATTACGACAAAATACTATTCTTGAATACACTGGATGAAGGTTACTACCAAGCACTTTGAACACTCAACCTATAAACATCCATAAACAAAACATAAAACCAATTAAAACAAATGAAAAGGTATAAGGAATACAAAAAGAAAGTTGGATTAACACATTTCAATTGTAGATACTGCACTCTGCTTTTGTAATTGTGTTTTAGTTGCTTGAGGTTAGACAAAGGCAGAGTGCAGTATCTACATTTTTAGGGTCAAAGGTCATATCAATGGTCTTTTTTTTTAATCTATAACATTTTCCTTCCTGTAAAGGTATTACATAAAAGTATCAACACTATTGTACCTACAACATGTTTGGCTGGCCTGTATGAAAACTTTGAAGCCATTTTTCTCAGTTTCAGTGTTGGCGTAGTTACTGCACTTTGCCTTTGTAGGGCAGTATAGTGTGCAGTAACTTATAAATAATTGTGATTATTCACTGACGTCCAGTGATCACCGGTTGATGAGACAGCGTTTGCACTTTGGTTTCAACAACAGGTCGGACGAGTAGCACTCTCCAAAATAGTGCTTTGCCTGAGCCCACTAGCATCAACTTGAGTCATGTTAACCGTACTATGCTTAGCTCGTAGCTGGTAGCTCAAGCTTGACGTGCTTCGGTGATATTTTAATTCGGTTTACACAGTGTGGATACGGCTTTCGACTTGTCTGCGAGCCGTCTGGGAGTTTTGGAAAATAAAAAGCTCCATTCAGAACTGTGTTGCTGCTGCATTTCTCCATCATGCCTGCAGCCTGCAGCAGGAGGATGTGTTAGGAGGAAGTATGGCAGCTTGATGGTAAGTAAAGGTCAAAGGGTCAAAATAGTATCACTTCGCGATTAACGTGTTAATGCTGACAGCATATATATATATATATATATATATATATATATATATATATATATATATATATATATATATATATACACACACAGACACATACAGTACAGAAGTTAGGACACACCTTCTCATTCAATCGCGTTTCCTTTATATTTTTATGACTATTTACATTGTAGATTCTCACTAGAGGCATCAAAACTATGAATGAACACATATGGAATTATGTACTTAACAAAAAGTGTGGAAATAACTGAAAACATGTCTTATATTTTTAGATTCCTCAAAGTAGCCACCCTTTGCTTTTTGATAACTCTGCAAACCCTTGGTGTTCTCTCAATGAGCTTCATGAGGTAGTCACCTGAAATGGTTTTACCTTCACAGGTGTGCTTTGTCAGGGTTCATTAGTGGAAGTTTTTCCCTTATTAATAAAAGCAAAGGGGGGCTGGGAAGAATCTAAAATATAAGACATGTTTTCATATTTCTGCTATTAAGTACATAATTCCATATGTGTTCATTCATGCTGTTCTGCAGTTCGAAGGAATCTAATAATGAAATAGTCATGAAAATAAAAGGAAACAATGAATAAGTGTCAAACTTTGGCCTGTACTGTATATAAATATAATGGCGACAAGATCGCTGTGCAGTAAATGTTTCACTTCCAAGACTGTGCCCTGGTGACTCACTGAGAGGCTGGAGGTTGTAGGGCAAGGCAACTTTATTTATATATCTTTCTCATCTTATTTTTGGATATTGCTGTCTGCTCTTCCTCTGTATTCTATTCTGCAACTAAAAGCAGAACTAACACCTTCTGCTACTGGAGCTAAAACTCTGGAGTAGACGAAGTTGTTTTTGTCTCAAAACGCGCCATTTAAGAACCAAAGTGTAGTAGTGTATATGTAACCTCAGAGTTCAGCTGGACTGACAGGCTACAGTGGGCTGGAAACACAGAGACCCTCTACAAGAAGACCACCCACCCAATGAGACAACACTACTTCTAGTTTGCTGTAAGTTTCACAACAACTCACCTCAATTTTCTTCTTAACTTTTCATTTTCCATTTTCATTGCATTTCGCTCCCTCTTATGTTTACGTCTCTCTCTTTCAATTTGCTCCATCAATTCTCGCCGCTCCATTTCAAATTGCCTCTCGTCCATTTTAATTCTCCTCTTGATTACAGGTCGCCTTCTTTTTTTAACATAGTGGTGCCTTCATGGACACACAGATGGGTTCTGGTCCAGGTTCAGCAGGGTCTGGTCTCTGATGGGTCCTGTTAGAAAGAGAGGAAGACCACCAGAGAGGTAAATCCACTTTTTAATCTCCAGAAACAGAAGCTGCTGGAGAAACTAGAAGCTATCAACCAGAAAATAAAGTCTGGAGCTCTTCACTGAATGCTTTCTGCTCTCTGCTCATCCTGTTCTATCATTCATTGTCTTTCTGAAAGAACAGGACCATTATAAAGACTCTAGCACTAATGTTATCTTGTTAGTCCTCTAATGGAGCCAATTATGAGAATATTATATATTAGACTTTAGAAACAATGGATGTAGCATCTGTGACGTCTACAGCATTATAAATTATAATATCAATTAATATGACCGCAGCCCCGCTACTGCTATTTTTAAACGAAGCTATCAGGTTTTAAATTCTCTACATTTTATTTTGAAAGGTTCCAGGGGAAAATGTTAGTGTCCTGTTGTGTCTGATTACGAAACGTTGCAGCGAGTTTATCCCACGAAGTGTCTTTATTTCAAGAAGCCGGCCATCAGGTTCTTTAATTACATACATACATACAAACCCAATTGGAGGTTGACCTTGTGATATGCACCTCAATCAACACCTAAAGTAAATATGTAATTACTAAGATAAAAAAGCAAATGAGTGGGAGTCCTACACCATTTTTACTCCATGGTTGGTCACACCTGCTCCACTCATTAATAAATGTCCCTCAGTACCTTCTGTCTGACAAATGTGAAGATCTGTTTGCATCAAAGAAGCAAACGGTATCAGGGACACCGCACTAGGTCAACTTAGTGATTAATAATAGGTTTAGTAAAGATTTATCTTCTTTTAATTGTTATTAAAAGAAAATAATCTAAAATAATAAACAAAATGTGATTCATGATTCAGATTCTTTGAGGGGGGGTAAAAACAGATCACATGCTCACAGAAAAACGCTCCGGTGTCTCCGTGCAGCTGCTGAGAGCACGGCGGAGGTTTGTTCACTGTACACATGAACTGGCCGGTCAATATAAACATATGGGTTAAAACGCAAAGGAACATTCATTGCATCTTGGCAAAATCATATTGGCTTGAGAAAATGATATGATAAAATTAAATTATGATAAAATAAACTTAACTTCAGCTGTTCAATCCACTAAACCAACATCATGTAGATTTATCTTCCAAACTTTCTCAGGAAATAAGAAATTACTTTACAGATTCTGAATATTAAAACTAAATCTAATCAGCTAATACATGATGATAGGTTAAACTACTGAACAGAATATAAAGTCAGTAAATCAGTGTTTGTATTCTTCTTCTAATCTTATATCTCTGTGTGGCAGGTGCGGCCGGGCAGATAAAATTCGAGACAGTGACGGAGCAGTACATTAGCACATTTATTGATAAAATAATTCTGTTTCACCTTTTATAAATGAGTTCAAATACATTCATTCAGTCCAACTTTCTCTAAAACAAAAGGAATTGAAATGGTGTCAGATGATGTTTTAATATTTTAATAAAAGATAGGCTATGTTTCAGACTCGCCCCACCTCCCTCCACCTGTGGTACAGACAGAGGAAAGCGCTCCTCTCCTGTGTGTTTTTGCTGCACGCCCGGAGGAAATACCAGATGTGTTTATGATAATACATAAAGGATCTATAATACAGTAACACGGATCAATAACTGGACTCTGACTCTTCGTTACTCTCCCAAATATCCACCCACGGGTCTGTGTTAAGACCGACAGTTTGACAGTCTGAGTCAGAAGTCTGAGTTGAGTTAGTTCATCTGCAGCGTTTTGATTTTTCTGCTCTCAAAATAAAAACTAATGACAGCTTACAATCACAGGTCAGAAGTATCAGAAGAGTTTATTACCTTCAGATGGAGCTTCTTAGGGAGAGAAAAAGGCTGAGACACACAACGGGCTCTGGGAAGTGAAAGTTAAAAAGGAAACAACACCCCGACAGACGTAATACGGTGGATGTCTGCCAACCTGAACAAATTTAGTAATTAATGAATGTAGCTAATATGATGAAAAAAATGTATTAGTGATGTTAAGGAATCTAAAGTAGTGTTTGATTATAACGGTGAAGTGCGTGTATGTATGTATGTATATATATATATATATATATATATATATATATATATATATATATATATATATATATATATATATAACTACAGACTCAAGGGTGTAACGTATTTAAAAGATCTGTTTATTTGTTATGAATTAATTTAACCCTCATGCCCTCCTTAAAAAACTTACTCTCGACACCTTCGAGGCAAAAATGTCCACGCACAAAAAACTGTTATTAAATCATCATATATCAATATTTTTTCTGCTTTTTTTCATAAATCACTTAAACAACTTCTAACCTAATCAAAACTACCAAACATTCAATCATTTTCGGGATTTTAACCCTTTAAATGCCCGTTTATGTATTTGAAGTATTTCATTTTTATTACAAAAACACAAAAATGATTTTTTCCCATATAATGAATAATATGTAGATGGGGCTTTGGTGGTGATTAGAGGCTTGGATATGTCAAAGATTATGAACAAAACCAATTTGATTGCATTAGTATTTTTACATAGTGCCAGATACTCCCTTTGGACACCTTCGAGGCAAAAATGTACATGTCCAAAAACTGTTATTAAATCATCATATATCAATATTTTTTTTCTGGTTTTTTTAATGTATCACTTAAACAACTTCTAACTTGCTCAAAACTACCAAACATTTAATCATTTTCTGGATTTTAACCCTTTAAATGCCAGTTTTAAATCTTTGAAGTAACAATTATTTATGAAAAACCCAACAAAATATTAATTATTTTCCATAAAAATAAATCATAGGGAATGGGGCTTTGGTGGTGATTAGAGGCTTGGATATGTCAAAGATAAGCAACACAATTGATTTGATTGCATTAGTATTTTTATGTAATTCCAGATACTCCCTCTGGACACCTTCGAGGGGCAAAAATGGCCCCATTGACTTCCATTATAACCACATGTTTTGATCTCACTGCCTTTACAGTATAAAACCATGCATTCTGTAATGTCAGCATTTCATTTGGAACAAAAGTGGTTATATTTGACATTTTACAGGATATCCAACCAGATTCTGTAATTTATGTTACGGAGCCGTGTGTGTGTATTTAGTTTACTTCATTTCCAGCAGCAGACCAGCAAGGCTCGCAGCAAGTGACCTAGTGCTCTCTACAAATGCACTTGTTACACATGGTGCAGGTGGTAGAAGACCTCTTTTTGGCCTGTGCACAACCAGCACACACCTCTCCTTCTGGTGGAGCTGGCGGCAGCAGAGGCATTGGACGGTGTTGGTGGTTTCTGCCAGGGCATCAACATCGGTTTTCAACTCTACCACCCCCATGGCAGCAGCAGATGCGTGGGGGTATGCTTTCTCCGCGCAATCTTGGAGGACACCATGGATATCCCCAGCTCCTCTAAGAACAACCTCCGTCTGTATGTTCTTTGCTGGTTCCAGGAGGGATCCACAGCAGTGAACAGCACGCAACAATTGAAGGCGGAGACATCGATGCAATTGAAGAAGAGGACAAGAGGCCACCGTTGGGTCCGCCTCCTACAGCTGTAGGTGCTGACCACCTAAAAAATGTCCAAGAAAACAAAGATCATGAATAAATGTCCTTCCTCAACATTCACAAGTATTTATATAATTTATTCTTCATATAAATGCAAGAAATAGGTATATTAAATTACAAGCAATCATAATAAATACATATTTATCTCAAACAAACACATCATCACAATCAGTGAGAATAAGTAGACTATGTCTGGAATCTATTCATGTAGTAATAAAAGCATACAATCACATACCTTGTCAAGGTTGTCAATGCCACCCTCGAAGCGATTGTAGTCAATGATGATTTGTGGTTTCTGCTTCTCATCCTGATGTACAGCTGGTTCCGGTGTTTGCTGCTCAGAAGGAGGACATTTCTTCCCCCGCGGGATGTAGCTCACTGCAGTGGTGGTGGTTGTGAATGCAAACAGAGATGAGAAAACAGCTCTCTCTTTTGTCTGCTTCAGTTTGGGGGAAGCTCAGACTTGTTTGCTCTGATAGTCCCTACCAGGGCAACTTTCTTCTTCAGAAGCTCCTCAACAAGTGAGTAGGAAGTAAAAAAATTGTCACAAGTAATTGTGACCCCCTTGAGCCCCCTCAGTCATGTCCAGGATGACTCGCTTTCCCTGGCCCATCTCCAGAGCTCCACCAGCAGATTTTCCAGTATATACCTGGCACCTCCAGGCATATGATGTGGTGACATCTGCAGTGACCCAGATTTTCAGCCCGTGCCCGAGTTCAAAGGATTCCCCTTTGGACCGGTGCGCACCACCTGCCAGGATGAGAAGTCCCATGTATGCTTGAATCTCTGGAGCATCCACATCACTCCATCCTGAGATTGAACGCCTCCCATGTAGGTTTGTCATTTCCTGAATCAGCTGGATCATGGATCAAGAAAAGGTCGAAGAGAGGATGCCACATCATGGATTCTTGATATGGCATATCTTGTGGGCCCTGGCATCATGCCGGTTGGTGCTTGAATGTAGCGCAAGCGTCATGTCTTTCTCCTTCTCACTAATAAAATGACCCCTCAGCCAAGCTGCATTTTTATCTTTGGCTGTGAGAGCAGCCAGGTGCATAAACACACTAATAGTTGTTTTTGTTTACAACAAAGACATTTTTTTATTCAAGCAGGTCTTCAAAGACACTGAAAGCTGTCCTTTTTTCACCCCTAAAATGATCAGTGCTTGCTCACAAACTCTCTCACACACAGACATGCAGACGCACACACACACACACACACACGGCTCGTCCATAATATAACTAAAATTATAAAATAATTTAATGCATCGGCCTACAAAGGGAAAATGCTTGAATCTGGTTGAATCCTGTAAAAATGTCAAATATAACCACTTTTGTACCAAATGAAATGCTGACATTACAGAATGCATGGTTTTATACTGTAAAGGCAGTGAGATCAAAACATGTGGTTATAATGGAAGTCAATGGGGCCATTTTTGCCTCGAGGTGTCCAGAGGGGTTATCTGGAATTACATAAAAAATACTAATGCAATCAAATAAGTGTTGTTGCTTATCTTTGACATATCCAAGCCTCTAATCACCACCAAAGCCCCATTCCCTATGATTTATTTTATGGAAAATAATTAATATTTTGTTGGGTTTTTCATAAATAATTGTTACTTCAAAGATTTAAAACTGGCATTTAAAGGGTTAAAATCCAGAAAATGATTAAATGTTTGGTAGTTTTGAGCAAGTTAGAAGTTGTTTAAGTGATTAATTAAAAAAACAGAAAAAATTATTCATATATGATGATTTAATAACAGTTTTTGGACATGTACATTTTGCCTCGAAGGCAAGGCAAGGCAACTTTATTTCTATAGCACAATTCAGCAGCAATGCGATTCAAAGTGCTTTACACAAGACATAAAAACAGTTAAAAATATCATACAAATTGGTAACAGATGAAGAAACAGTTATATAGCTAGGTGTCCAAAGGGAGTTATCTGGCACTATGTAAAAAATACTAATGCAATCAAATTAGTTTTGTTCATAATCTTTGACATATCCAAGCCTCTAATCACCACCAAAGCCCCATCTACATATTATTCATTATATGGAAAATAAATCATTTTTTGTCTTTTTTTTATAAATAATTACATACTTCAAATACATAAACTGGCATTTAAAGGGTTTAAATCCTGAAAATGATTGAATGTTTGGTGGTTTTGATTAAGTTAGAAGTTGTTTAAGTGATTCATGAAAAAAAGCAGGAAAAAAATATTGATATATGATGATTTAATAACAGTTTTGTGCGTGGACATTTTTGCCTCGAAGGTGTCCAGAGGGTACAAAATGAATCATTTAAGTATAAAAGACATGTAAGAGTAAAAAACACTGGATTTAAAAATTTGACTGAAAAGGATTACTACAAAATGTAATGCCATAAGAAGTAACACAGCAAAAATGATCACAAAATGAAAAAAAGAACTTGAGAAAAATGTACAAAATGACCGAAGAGGGCATAAGGGTTAAAACCGTTGGTTTTATTTGAACATTCATAGACGTTAGGCCAACTGAACAATACACTGATTTAAATATCTCAATAAGAGTATCTCAAAATATAATCAATATTTCCCTCTCATACAACCAACATTAACTCACTATTTTCTAATCTTAAATCCCAGAATTAGCTAACTGTCAGGAGGCTTGGAGTTGCTATGGCAACAGTTGACAGCAGCTAAGCGCCCGCTAGCTCAACGGTCCGAGCAATAATCACTAATATAATTACAATTTGACATATCTAAACAAAATCAACAATTACCATCAACAGTCACACGCCTTAGGACCTTAGCTAATGTCAGTTTACAACTTTTTCTTTACAGATTAGATAAATAAGAGCCTAGCTAAATCCTTCGGGGAACTACGGTAGCGTCCCGAATGACAGCCATTTTCTGCTAGCTAACTTTACATCGCCGCGGTCATTTACGGTAACGAAACGTTACTAATTTACCAAAACACAGACACACTACATCACAAAAACACATGTAAGGTTAAAGGTGGCCCGGTGACATTTACTCACCTAAAAGAAATCATTAAAAAACGATAAGTCCGTCATCTGGCCTTCAGTGGAAAGTTCCCTCGGACATTGATTCAGACGTTGGGCCAAAACCAACCGTTAATATACGTAACGTAACCAACGGATGATCTCGTGCCTTAATCTTTTATATATGTCAATGGCCTTAATACCATAGACTGCTATTAATATTTACAGTCTATGCTCTATACTCACATAACACACACACACACACACACACACACACACACACACACACACACACACACACACACACACACACACACACACACACACACACACACACACACACACACACACACACACACACACACACACACACACTATGTACACAAGAACTAGTCTGTCTGCGTCACCAAAGCGCCCTCTGGTGGACATCAGCAGGAAGTACAAGCAGAACTGCAGACACATTTTCCATTTTTTTCCTCCTAATTGTATTATTTATTTTGCCTAAAATCTATCAATTTAAAGATATGTAATATAATATAGTAGTAACAGTTTAATATTTCCCTTTTGAGATGTTAAGGGCAAAATCGTTAAATAATTCATAAAATAAAATGCTAAAAACCTTTTAAAAGTCAGGTAGAGTGAGTTCCAGCTGTCAGCTGCTGGTGTCTGGTGTAATGGCGCCCTCTGGTGGAGATCAGCAGGAACTACAAGCAGAACTACAGACACATTTTTCCTTTTTTTATTTAGCCTATAATCGATCAATTTAACTATGTTAAATCTAATGTAGTAGTAAAAGTATAATATTCCCCTTTGAGATGTTGATGGCAAAATATTTATTAAACAAATGAAGTCAGAATAAACTGTAAACATGTTTTAATGTGTGTATTTTTGTGTTCAGCTCTGCTTGTAGTTGCTGCTGATCTCCACCAGAGGGCGCCATTACACCAGACACCAGCAGCTGACAGCTGGAACTCACTCACTGAACTTTTAAAGGTTTTTAACGTTTTATTTTATGAATTATTCACAAATTTTGTCGTTCACAACATCACAGAGAGGAATATTATATTTTCACTCCTTTATTAGATTCAACATCTTTAAATTGATCGATTATATCGATATATTAAAATAATTAAACTGTCAAAGCGCCCTCTGGTGGACATCAGCAGGAACTACAAGCAGAGCGCCAGAAGACAAATACATTAAAACCAAACATGTTTACACTTTTTATTATTTTAATTTGAATGTTTTTATCTTATACACTAACTCGGCTTTTTAAATTAAATGTTACCTACTGATGTGTATTTATTTTGTAATACTATATGCCTTTATTTTATTTATTACAATTATTATACTGATTATTTAATTTCATTATTTTATTATTCTGATTATTTTTATTGAATTATTTTAAATACTCAATCTAATAAACTGATTAAAATAAAAGGATATCCTATTATAAAATAATTGCATTATATATATATATATATATATATATATATATATATATATATATATATATATATATATATATATATATATATATATTATTTATTTATTTATGGTCCTTAAATAAAATAAAGGATTAAGGATTTAAAATATGCATTTAAATAATATATTATTTAATAAATAATTATTAGAATAAAGGGATATAGATTTACTAAATAAATACATAAAATGTAATCAAATTTAATTAAACAAAGGCAAATATACAAGAGTAAATAATACACACTGTGTACAAAAAGAATGTACAAGAAACTCACTTTAAAAGGAGACACATAGACACAGACACACACACACAGACAGAATTGTATTCAATTAAATCATAATAATCGTGAGGACTAATATTTCTCTCTCTTCAGATGAACACACACGGAGCTCCTCGGTGGATCCTCCTCAGAGACGGTCCAGTGGTGAGGGACGCTGTCCTGACTCCAGGAGACGCAGGTTCGATCCCCGCCTCAGCTACGCCACACGTGAGTGTTTGTGATGAATGGAAGTGAACATTTGAGATTTCACGTCCATCTCAACTTGAGAATTTTACAAACTTCAACTTGGGAATATCCAACTTTTGACCGACATTTAAAAAAAGTTCTTGTTTAAGCTTCTTTAAAATAGTCTGTACATGATTAAAGTGATGGTTGGGAGTAATTTCACACTAGGGTTCTTTGCACCATGACCTCGAGGCCAAACACCCCCAGAAGCTTTTTCACCTGGGTCTAACATTGGGAGAGTTAGGGTAGAGTAGCATTAGCCACTGAATAGCTGCGCGCGGGGGCTAATGGACAGACGTTGTATCTTGTAAGTTACCCCACTAATAGACGCTGAAATGATACCAAAGGTCTACACTAGTACATATAGGTTATGCACTCATAAAGCGATGGATTGGAAAGTTTGTAAGTACACCAGAAGTTTATGTAAATAACACTTGCCTGCTCTCTTCTGCTCTCTGCTGCTGCTGCTGCTGCTGTGAGACGAGTGCTTAGGACCGTCTACAAATTACAACACCGAAAGAGATGCAACAAACATATTTATTAATTTAATGATTAAATAAGGTAATGTCTCCAAACTTACCTCAATTATAACTTGTCTCCTGCTAGTTATACTACAGCACTTACTTTAAAAATAAATTAAATTAATAAATATTTTTGTTGCATCTCTTTGTGTAATTGAATGTCCTAAGCACTCGTCTTCTAACTCTTGCAGCAAGAGAAATGGCAGCAGGCAAGGTGTTATTATAAACTTCTGATGCTACAATCGTTAGAGTACATAATATCTACTATAGTGTTTAGCACGTCCAACAGGTGACTGTGAGGCGGTTCCAGGTACTGCCAGATGACGGTGCTTTCAGGGACCATGGTAGTGGAGTTTAGCCTGAAAAGTGAGCGTCATGCAGCGATGAAAGTTAAGTTAAGCGGTTTTCTGATTTCTATAATTTCACTGTGTGGGGAATTGGCAGATCAGCGCCCACAGCCGCTGCAGGCACCCTGCTTGCTGAGAGAGGTCAACACCCTACTTTCACAATGAAATGGACTAGTCCGTTACAGTGCCTTAACTGGGTTCCCGAGGCAGTTTATAACTTTCAGGAAGCGGAGTTTGATCGGGAGATTATTCCATTTCGCTGCATTATTGACATCTGCAGTCGGGGGCTCTCATGTTCTGTCTGTTTACGTAGCTCTGTTAGCTCGGTCATTTAGACAATAGGCTGTTGACAGAGTAACGTTAACGTTCGGTTGAAAAGGTTAAAAAATGCTTGTGTAGTTGTGTCGAATTGTATGCACTTGTGGGAGTTATATGGTACGTTTAAGTTACTCTGTCTTTTGCAGACAGCAAAATGTAGGCTATAGGCTAGGCTAGTTAACCTTAGCATAGCTTCCCGTCACTCATTAACTTAGCTGAAACTCCCCACATGGATTTGGGCAAACAAATAGAAAAGAGTGTGGCTGCTGCTGAGCCATCTCTTGGTCCTCCACCAGCCAAAAAAACTTGCTCAAGTTCTGTGTGGAAGCATTTTACAGTCAGTGCTGCAGATAAAACCAAAATGATATGTAATGTGTGCAAAAGTCAAATCAGCAGAGGCAGAGATATCAAACATCTGTCAACATCTGCTATGCATAATCACATGCACTTAAAGCATCCTCTCCTGGTACTGTGTGCCAACCCCCACAAGCACAAATCCCCCACCAGCAAAATATATTTCATAATGTTCACAATGGTATTTTATTAGTTGTTGGTTTAACCATGGATGAGGTAATGGCTATTATTTTATTTTATTTTCAATGACGTTCCTTGTTATGTTCATTGCTGGATTTATGGAAAAACATCAACCAATATTGCATATCCATAATTATTATAATGGATATAATTAAATAATACTTACACTTTAACGTAAATTAGAAGTGTAGCGTAAAACGCAAAAGCGCCTATTTAGAATTTTACTTCGAATACAAATACTTTTCCCCCCTCAACAAATACAGATACAAATACCGGCTGCTTTGCCACCTACTATATATATATATATATATATATATATATATATATATATATATATATATATATGCTACACTGGTATTTCCCATTTTTTTGGGATCAATAAAAATCTATCTATCTATCTATCTATCTATTTATTTATTTATCATGTTATGTGGTGGGCAGGTCTGGGCCAAAATGCCAGGCCTGATTTCTGGTCCCAGTCCGTCCCTGTCAGTCACTGCGGCTCAAGCAGAGAGGAGCTTTTTCAAACTAAAGTTGATCAAGTCATACCTGAAGTCAACTATGTCCCAGGAACGGATCACTGGTCTGCGTCGTCATCAATATCAATCACTCAATAGGAGAGCAGATTTCATACGATGACATCATTGATGATTTTGCATCAAAGAAGGCCAGAAAGGTCAGGTTTTTTAGTTGCAGTTTGGGTTTTCTGTTCTTAGTGCTATAGTGTAATACTTACATTCTCTTTAGTGTGTTTTCACAATTGTGTGATGGAGGATTTGTGCTATTTCGAATATTTATTCAATATTGTCTTTTGGCAATGTTGGAGGTAGAGATTGTGCACCTTATAAAAAAATTGTGGGGGCTCAGAGAGGGGGTCAGGACGGCGTCATTCAATGTAGAACCGCCCTGACTTTAAGACACACTTTCACACTCAGAATCCTAAGATGTGTTAGTCATGAAGGTGCTGTTTGAGGTTAACAAAGGAAAATAAATACGGACAAACACGCTAAAATAAATCCAGTGAATGTAGAATATCTGAATGATTATTAATGTTTCCTGTGGAGCTGCAGCAGCTTCGTGGACTCCTTCAGGGCAGATGTGTTTCCAGATGTAACTGACTCGGCTTCTGCTATTTGAAAACTACAAAACTCGTAATTACAACAACTCTGAAATGACATGAACGCAGCATAAGACACAGCTTTGAGCTAAATGCTAACCGTGACGATGAGAGCTGAAATTAATCAGCAACTACTTTGATAATCAATGAAACGTTTGATTAAAATGTTTATTGACGTTGTGAGAATCAGAAGACGTCATCTTGAACTGTGATGGACTTTTTTTACTATTTTAAAATTAATTATTTAAGATTTTATTGATAAAATGTTGGCATTTTTTTGTTTATATTTGTGTCTTTGTTTTAGGAAGTTAAAAATAATTTTTAAGCATGTAAAAAAAAAGAAAAGAGTTTTCCAGCTTTGTGGCGTTTTAGGTTTATTGAAGGTAACAAATACAAATAAATTCTCATATTCTGAGAATTTCAGATTGAAGTTGCAAATTTACAAGAAAATAATTCAGATCTCTCTGAGATTAATGTGATTAGAAGATTACTGCCCCTACTCACTGATATACACCGTCCTTAATCACTGCTCATTACTCAGCTGTTTTCAACGCTTCTTTATACTCCAGCGTTTTTAAGTCTTTCATGCTTCAATCACTAGTTACTACGGTCAACGATTTCAATTTTGAATCAAAAATGTATCAAAATGTGTTTCGATTTCGACTGTTACACTCAGAAGCAGAACAGGCGACTCTTCCGGTATAAACAGAAAACAACAACCCGACACAGCGTAGTTTACCGGCTGGTAGCATGCAGCTAAAGACACAAGATAATGTTAGTTTAATGGCTGGTAGCATGAGAAAGAAAACACACACGTTACGCGTTATGCTTTTATTGTGAAGAAACAAAAAGAAAAATTGTGACACAAGTCAGTGACATTTCCACAGTATCATCATCAGGACTATGTTCAATCATTCTAAATTATTTTGTACAAAGTAAATTTTAGTAGTAAGTATAAATGTAGAATGAGGTGGTCATTAAAACAAACTTTTCTCGATTCCACACAGGCTATTTCCGCGTTACAGCAGCTCAAATGCAACACAACAGATAAGAAAAAACCCATTAAAGTGTAAGATTGCGAGGTTAAAATTTTCATGAAGTTAATCAATGTGCTTATTTAACAGAGAGCCACCACCATTGTTTTGTGTGGCTTTTTATAACAAAATGCTGAATATAATATGAAAAGTTGGTACTTGTTACAGTGGTTTTAAGCACTCCCCTCCCTTCCACTAGGCGGGTGTGACATCTTAAGAGGGACTCCAAGAGTCTAACGGCTAGTAGGCAGTAGGCTAGCAGTTATATTGGAGACCTAGCTAGCTAGCAAAAATGGTAAACTATTGTGTTTGTGCGGATGTATGCATTAATTGAGAAACAGGGCGCAGGGTCCACCAGGACAAACGGCTGATTTGCGGCCTGGGGAGGTCTGGGGCTACCAAAGTGGGCTGATTTTACTGCTGCCCCACTGTCTCCTCTGCCTGCTGCGCTGTGTGTGTGTGTGAGGCCGTGTGTGAGACCGGCTGGCCAGCGAAGGTTGTGTGGTGCTTGTTGAGTTTAACTCGAAAAGACAGTTAACCCCAGGTTCCCATTAATCTTATGGATGGACATGTGTTGTGATATTTAAACAAACGATCAGTCAACGGCGAAATAAAAGCCTTTTATTTTACGAGAGCGGTCTGAGAGACCTCCAGCCCCGAAGAGCAAGCAGCCGGGCAGGCTGCTAGTTGTCGCGCGTTACTTCATGGAGCTTCTCAACTCCGAAAACTTTAAAGCAAATTGTCAATTCAGCAACGCTTTTCGAACTGCCTATATTCAAAATCTAAATAGTTAATTTCCGCCTAAAATGTTCTCAGAAGTGAATTTAGTGATGAATAAGATGGCGAAAATGGATAAAATTGTCCCGTTTTATTTACCTGCTTTGGGCTGCTACTCCCTGTTATGACATCATCACCCAGTTACTGTAAAAACATGCTACCTTTGAAGAAACCCCAATAAATGTTATTTTAAAGCATTTTAAGACATAAATGATTAAATATATACATATTGAGCACTTTATTTACATATTAATTGGTTGTGGTGGTTAACCTGCACTTTACACTTTAAATAGAAATAAAATAGAAAAAACGGGTCCCTGGGTGGCCTAGTGGTTGAGCCCATATACAGAGGCTCAGTCTTGAGGCACTTTCCTGCACATCATTCCCCTCTTCTCCTTTCATGTTTATTCTGTCACAAAAATAAAAGCCTACAGGCCAAAAAACAAAATGTAATAGGAAATAGAAATTAAGAGTAACAATATTATAAGAATATCTTTACTTTCATATACATTCATACATGCATATTATTATGAATTAGAACCCCAAGACATGATGCAAGTCTCAAATCAGCCTAAACACATGCTTATAACTCGGCTTATTATACAGCGTAGTAGAGCCCAGCATATATATCGGCGGGCCGATATTATCGGCCGATATCATCTCCCAAAAACTAAACATATTAAGTGCATTTAAGTGCCCTATTAACCTTCGATAAAAAATATAATATTCGATAAAACATTGTTTTTAAAGAAAACATTCCCTGAAATTAAACATACTTAAACATTACCTTCAGTTGTGCAACTTAACTTTCAGAACTACAAGTTTCAACCTGAGACTGATTGACTGTATATAGGCCTATAAGTATATACCGTACTTTCCGGACTATAAGTCGCACTTTTTTCCTACTTTGGCTGGTCCTGCAACTTATAGTCAGGTGCGACTTATATATCAAAATATACATAATTTAACATGTTTTTAAATGTTAATTGATACTGAAAACATTACCGTCTACAGCCAAAAATATATAATATGCAGCCGAAAACGGTAACCGAGCAGCAGAAAGAAAGTTTGAAATGAGGGAGAAACTTGTGAAGGAGACTGGAGAAAAGGTGACTCTTACTGCAATGAAGAAAACAAAGAAAGCTAATCGGCTAATAGCAAGATGGCCAGAGCTGGAGGAACGAGTCGGAGGGGCTGGTAACGGTGGCCTGGTGGTAGTTCTGTGTGCTATTGTATATTTGAATAACTGTTAATGTGTTACGTTAACATACCGGACACCTACCGTATTCAGCCTGTTGTTCTGGGTGCTATTGTGTAGTTGACAGATGAAAGAAAAGAAAAAGAAATCAAAATAAATGCGAATTTATAGTCCGGTGCGACTTATAGTCCGGAAAATACGGTATACAGTAAGTTATACTCAACCTATTTTCATTTATATATTTGATTACAATGCTACACAGCTCTGTTACACTTATGCTATTAGATCGTTGATCAGCTGTTTCTCCGTGAAGAGAGAGTGCGAGAGAGTGGTGCCTGATAATCAGCTGTTTTTCCGAAGGGATAGTCAACGCGTCAGCTCTTTAGATCAGATCGTGGTCACCACTACGTATTTTCTTGTCTTTGTTTTGGTAGTTGTTGTTTGGTGTAGTTTCATCGTCCATATGACTCTGTGATTTCTTTAGTCGGTCCTCTTCGGTGGAACGGAGGATTAAGTTAGTCTCCATGTTTTCTGTTGAGATGCTGAAGCATTGACGTCGTGCTATTATTGTGGTAAGCTAGTTCCATTTTGCAGTAGACACACTATACAGAGTTTTTCATTGTTATGTTTGAGCTGATTCCAAACGTTGGACACTTTCTCCAGCCTGTCTCTTCTCTTAGCCCCTCACTATTTACCCTCTTTCTTCATTTTGTAATCTGCGCGGCCAGTCTTGATGGCATGTTTCGACAGCAGCGTCAGCCCAGTGTGCAATAGTAATAATCATCCGTGCAGAAACACGTGTAGCGTCACGTTGGTAACATTGATTAAACAAAGCTTCGGAGGCAAATCATTTTTCATCATTTTTTTTTTTTTTTTTTTTTGTTTTTTTTAAATTTTTTTTTTTTTTTTTTTTTTTTTTTTTTTTTTTTTTTTTTAAAATTATAATATTTTTTTTTTTTTTTTTTTGAGATAAAAATTTTTTTTTTTCTGATTTCTATGTTCTCAACGCTCCCTCCTTCTGGGTCAGTCGCAGCAGTAGAGTCATTTTTTGCTGACATTTTGTCTTTTTATACTTTTTTTCTTTTTGTTGCTTTTTTCCAAAGTTTTTTTTTTTTACATTTGTCGCTTTTATTTATTTTTTTTACCTTTCGCTGTTTTTTGTCGCTTTTTTTCAACATTTTTGGCGGTTTCTCTGACATTGTTGGACGCAGCAGTGAGAAGTTTTATCTGACAGGAGGAGACTCTCCTTCCAAAGAACACAGAGACACTGAGGAACCAGACCGGACTCAAGTCCAAACCCAGGATAAAGAGGCTGAAGTGAATGGTGGTGTTGAAGGTGTGGAGGAGGATCAGTGAGTCAGAGGAGACTGTGTAGAAGGACAGAGAGCCAGCAGGAACGTCAACAACTACACTGCTACTCTACCAGAGAACAGAGGAGAAGGAGGTGGATGTTACTGTCTTATTGTGACAGACGGAGTACTACCCATCTTTAAAGCACTCCAGACTCCAAGACTGATCGTTCATTCCAAACAAACAGTCATTATTGTCTCCTCCTCTCCTGATTCCTCTGTAACTCACTGCTACATGAACCTCTCCTCTCGTCTCAACCTCCCAGTAACAGCGACCAGTCAGAACATCTCTACACAGCAGCTGAGGCCAGGAGTCAAACCTTTCTTGATGATCAGGATATGGCTGATTCTCTTCTCTCACATGTGTCACTTTCCTGTTGTTGTCAGACAGTTTGAGGTTTCCTGTTCACTGTGTTTGTGTCCAGTGTGAGTTCACAGGAATCTGGACGGAGAGAACGAGACACAACGCAGCTGCAGTTATTAACCAATCAGCACTTTGATGATGACATCAGAGGTTTGAATGAGTGATGTCACAGTTTTAATGAAGGAAATTAAAACCCTTACACTTCCTCAGACCTGGTGTCAACCATCTGACTCCAGCAGGCTCCACCCTGAGAGGAAGGGGAGGGGCATTAAAAGGATTTTGCGCGTTAACTTGTTATCATGTTTATTTTGACAGCCCTGATTTATATTAATTTATAACTAACAAAACTCAAAGAGATGTGTCAACAGCTTTGAAACAAAAATGTTTCTCTTCGCTCTACCAGACTGACTGACTGTGGCTGCAGCAGGCCTCTTCATACCTGAGAGTGTCCAGTCTCCAGAGTGGATTCTTCAGTCCCGCTGACAGTAGCTTCACTCCTGAGTCTCCTGGATGATTGTAGCTCAGGTCCAGCTCTCTCAGATGGGAGGAGTTGGATCTCAGAGCTGAGACCAGAGAAGAACAGCCTTCCTCTGAGATCAGACAGCCTGACAGACTGGAAACACACAGAACAACACACAGGAATCCTCTGTGAACATGTAGCGCCATGTTTGTTTGTTGTCCAGGTACATTTTTACAGTGGCCGGAAACGGTTCATCAGAAGTTCAAAAGCTACAACGGAAGTTGTTGATTTTAAGCCACAATGGAAGTGATGTCTACGGAGCCCCCTCCTGTCAGCTGAAAAAAAATAATCAAACCCAACAGATATTTAAACGCAATGGATTCAAAATCCTTCCCCTTTGATTTAGTTTTTTTTCCACTCAGCAACGAATGGAGTGGACCATTCTACTATAGTAATTAGGGGTGTGACAAGACACTTACCTCCACGGACACATCACAGGATATGGTTCACGAACGAGACGCAGGATTTTAAAAAAAAATTTAAAGAAATCCTCAATGATGAAATATATGAATGGAAAATACTTTTTTTATTCAACTGAAAAATCAAACACTGCAAAATGTTTTGTATAAACTCTACCAACTGGCTTCTGCCCTGTACAATTTCACATGAGAAATCTAACTCCTTTCCACAAATTGAACATAAAAAAATAAACAGTATAAATAAAATAAATGTGTAAATAACAGAAAAATAACACTTTAAATGCAAACAGTAAGTGTATCAATAACCAAAGTACTGCTCTCTCAAAACTACAAGTGCAAACAGAAACAATTTTTTTCTTCAAGCATTAAAGAGATAAACTAGAGAGCTGTGGTGGTGCTGTAAGTGTTTTTGCATAGTGCTCGTGTTAGCCGGTATACTGGCATTTTTTCTTACAATGTTTACATATTGTGTTGTCTTGTCTGTCACTCTTCGTGTTATTATTTTCGTGAAAAACCAAAAATGTTGCCACACAAATGATTTAAAAGTGGCAGGGGATCTTCAATAGTAATTTCGCTCCATCACGCTGACATCACATCGCCTCGCGACAACTTTTCACCTCGGCGGAGAAATCTCGTCACACGTTTTATCTCGCGAGATCTCGTAAAACCAGATCCGTCACACCCTTTAATAGTAATGTTAGCTCCGAGGGATTTAAGCTTTTATTTATCTAATTTTAACAATATAACTTGTGATCACACATCTGTTACAGTACTTAAGGGTATGACTGTTGGAAGTTAGGGGTCATTTGTTTAGAGAAACTATTACATTTGAGAAGAAGCTATTTTTAAATCTGGTGGTGCTAGATTGTATAGACCTATAACGCCTGCCACAAGGTAACAATTGAAACAGGTGGTGGCTAGGACGAAGTTCTATCCTTCATGATGTTCTTGGCTCTTCTGCTGTGCAAAGCGAAAAGACCGTGAACTCAATTTTGGTCGAAAATGAGTTATTGTCATTTTTGGAACATTAAAGATCTGCTTTATCATGTGGAAAAATATCTTGAGTCAATTTTATTGTTTTGGGGAGAAAATTGTGTGTCGTCTTTGCCGTAACTTCAAAAGCTGTAGAGAAGCCGGCAGAATACCGTAACATCAGTTACGGTTCTTTGTCTTAGTTTCATGGTGCTTCAGAATGCTCAAATTGAGTTAAGGTACTCTGTTAATGCGCTACACACGCACCGCGAGAGGACGACGCGGACATGCGGCACATGTACCTGACTGGGAAAATACAGCTTCACTCGTTACTGTAAGTAGGCTACAATAAAACCTAAAAGTAAATACGTATCAATACCCACTCACCTGTCTACAGTCCTACACATGCCTGTCCATGCAGTCCACTCTCGACCCACCCACCTGTTTACACAAACGCAGCTCTTCTCTACTCTAAAACAAAAGCTGTCGGTTTTAGTCTAACTGTTTATCTTAGTTTGCCACAAATCTTGAAATGTGGACAAATTCTTGTGAAGTCAACTGCTGGCTAAAGTAACCATCCTCTCTGCAGAGCATCTATGGATGTATTATAAGATCAAAACAAACCAACGTGGCTACTTAATATGCACGTGATTGACGGATCTTTATGTTTACGTCTTGTTCTTGCAATGAGTCTAAATTAGTGCCTCATATCCAAACAGAAGAACATGCTTTATATGCATTAAAACATCAAAACACTCTCATGCTTAATTCTGTCTGTCAGAGTGTGTGAATCAATCCTGTGACTGCCTGTGTGGTAATATGAGTATGACATACAGAAAAAAACGTATTGATATATCATCTTTCCATATGATGTTGATGAATGTGAAGCAATTTTTATCATAGTGAGTCCAATAGAATTAATATTGCTTATTATCATTGCTTATTAAATTATCATTGTTATCATAACATTGTGCTACAAAATAGAAGTTAAGGTCTTTGCCTTGGTATGACCGATTTGTCATTTTGTGGGCAATGCTAAGGCAGAATACAGTAACTTCCGAAAAGGGTCAAAGGTCAAACCTATAACTCAATTGTCAGGACATTAAGATAACTTTAAAGTCATTTTTCTCAGTTTCACACTCTGGCGAGTTGAGGTCTTTTGCGTTAGTAGGGCAGTCTTGAGAGAGTCGGACTGAGTGCAATATCTGACAGGAGGGAGGGGGAAACCAATGATTTTTTTTTCCTGCCATCTTGATAATTCTCTGCAGAGCCTTTTTGTCTTGCTTGTGGAACACGCAGCAAACCACACAGAGATGCAGTATGAAAGGATGCTGTCAATGGTGGATCTGTAAAGGACACCAGCAGCTTCACATTCATGTTGTTTTCCCTGAGTATCCTCCAGGAAGTGAAAGCGCTGCTGTGCTTTATTTATTTTATTTTTTACCACTGTTGTGGTGTAAGTTGACCATGTGAAACAGTTTGTTATATGGATGCCCAGGAACTTGAATGAACTCTCTCCCGCACTCACCATTTATGAAGAGAGGTTGGGGGTGTGTGTTATGTTTTCTAAAGTCTGTTATGAGTTTTTTTGTTTTGGTGGTGTTTAGGATGAGGTTATTGGCAGAGCACCACTCAGACAGATTCCGCACTTCCTGTCTGTCGGCGACTCGTCCCGCCGTTATAAGTCCTACCACAGTAGTGTCATCTTCAAACTTTATGTTGGTGGGAAACGTTGGTAAACAGTCAAAGGTGTATAGTGAATAGAGGAAGGGTTCAGCACACAGCCCTGAGGGGAGCCGTGCTAAGTGTGATGGTGGAGGAAGGGGGGGGGGCCAATTCTGACAGTCTGTGGGCAATTTGACAAAAAGTCCTTTATCCAGCCACAGGTAGGTGAGGGTCAGCAGTTTGTTTATCAGGATGTCGGGGGATGATTGTATTAAAGGCAGGGCTATAATCTCGAAGAGCATCCTGGCCTAGCTGTTTCTCTGTTCGAGATGGCACAGGGCAGCATGGATAAGGCGTCATCTGCAGATCTGTTAGGCTTGTATGCAAAGTGGTGATTGTCCAAGTAGTGAGGGAGACTGGCTTGTACCTGTGTGAGTACCAGTCTCTCAAAGCACTTCATTATGAGAGGGGGAAGGGCCACGGGTCTGTAGTCTGCTAGGCTGTTTGATGATGATTTCTTGTGGATGGGGATGATAGTTGCTGATTTCCGAGAGGAGGGGACAGTGGCCTGAGTGAGAGATAAGTTTGAAGATGGTGGTAAAGACAGCAAAGAGTTCATTACAACATGATCGGGTACCTTCCCAGGTACCCCATCAGGGCCAGCAGCCTTCTTGGGGTTCACTGCTTTGAGAACCTGTCTCACTTTGTGTTGTTGGACAGTGAGAACAGAAGTGTCAGTGACCACAGGGGGGTTGAGGTAGAGGAGCTCTTGGTCTCAAAGGGCAGGCAAAAGTTAAGGTCTTCTGCCAGCAGGACACCATGTGTTGTTGTTCCTTCTTTTTTTTGCCCTGATAGTTGGTGAGATGTTGTAACCCCTGCCACACTCGTCTTGGAACGATATACAAGACATGGTTCTCAGCATTTCGTTGTACGCTTTGGGACTCTTTCCAAAAGAAAAAAAAAGCTATATTACCCGAAGGGCCCGGTCCCTACGCTTTGAGAAGTTTGTGTCATTTTGTGTTTTTTGTCTGGGTGGGTGGTGATATCGAGGGGGATATGTTCATGTTGTGAAATGTATGTTTTATATGTTATAAAAATTGGTAATCACAAAAAAGTCCTTTGACACTTGGTATTAGCAGACACAAAGATACATGTTAGCTGTTTCTCAACTCAAGTTAATCAGAGTTTAAATGGCCATCAGTTAAATGAATCCTGACCGGAGAGTATCCAGCCTGCAGTGTGGACTCTTCAGTCCAGCCGACAGCTGCTTCCCTCCTGAATCCTGCAGGCCGTTGTTACTCAGGTCCAGCTCTCTCAGACTAGATGACTGGAAGCTGAGAACTGAGGACAGAGCTTCACAGCTTTTCTCTGACAGCTTACAGACACTCAGGCTGGAGAGACAACAGTAAACATGAAAAATTAACATTTGTGGTTACATTTTTAATCGGCAAGTTAAAATCTTTGATGTTTTACTTTAAACAAGTTGGAGATGAAATGACTAATTGTGACTGAATCAGGATTCAGGAATAAGCAAACATCTAGTAATCAAAGTCAGCGTGATTAATGAGGTGTTCTCAACCAGAGTTAATATTCTGTGCTTTTAAAACGTGATTCTAAATAGAACAACATACTTGATTTTCTGAACAGTAAAACTTGAAATCCTGACCGGAGAATGGCTGTTTAAATGAGATGAAGCTTTAAAGTTCAGAAAATATATCTCAGAATTAAAGACAAATATTAACAAACGCTGACCTGAGAGTCTCCAGTGTGCAGTGTGGACTCTTCAGTCCAGCCGACAACTGCTTCACTCCTGAATCCTGCAGGTTGTTGTTGCTCAGGTCCAGCTCTCTCAGACTAGAGGAACTCAGAGCTGAGAACTGAGGACAGAGCTTCACAGCTTTTCTCTGTCAGATTACAGCCACTCAGTCTGGAGAAACAACAGTTATTTATTTTTCTCTCCTGTTCAAAGATATTACAGTATTTAATGATGAATAAATCCCACTTACAGAGCTTTGTTGGAGGCTTTGACCACTGGCAGCAGCCTCAGAAGAGCCTCCTCTGAAGCAGAGTATTTCTTCAGGTCAAACACATCCAGATCTTTCTGTGATGACAGTAAGATGAAGACCAGAGCTGACCACTGAGCAGGAGACAGTTCATCTGTGGAGAGACGTCCTGATGTCAGGTACTGTTGGATCTCCTCCACTAGAGAACGATCATTCAGTTCATTCAGACAGTGGAACAGATTGATGCTTCTCGCTGCAGACAGATTCTCATTGATCTTCTTCTTGATGTACTCCACTGTTTCCTGATTGGTCTGTGAGCTACTTCCTGTCTGTGTCACCAGGCCTCGTAGGAGATTCTGATTGGTCTCCAGTGAAAGACCCAGGAGGAAACGGAGGAACAAGTCCAGGTGTCCATTTGGACTCTGTAAGGCCTTGTCCACAGCACTCTGGTAGAAACGTGCTGATCTGTCTCTGTACACTTCAGTTTGTTTTTCTGCCAGCAGGTTGACTCCAGAGTTGGTGAATGTCAGATGGACATGAAGAGCAGCCAGAAACTCCTGAACACTCAGATGGATGAAGCTGAAGACCTTGTCCTGGTACAGTCCTCTCTCCTCTTTAAAGATCTGTGTGAACACTCCTGAGTACACTGAGGCTGCTCTGATATCGATGCCACACTCTGTCAGGTCTGATTCATAGAAGATCAGGTTGCCTTTCTGCAGCTGCTCAAAAGCCAGTTTTTCCAGAGACTGGATCATCTTCCTGCTCTCTGGACTCCAGTGTGGATCTGTCTCAGCTCCTCCATCATACTTTATGTTCTTCACTTTGGACTGAACCACCAGGAAGTGGATGTACATCTCAGTCAGGGTCTTGGGCAGCTCTCCTCCCTCTCTCGGTCTTCAACAGTCCTCCAGAACTGTAGCAGTGATCCAGCAGAAGACTGGGATGTGGCGCAGCGTCGGGGAGGCTTCGTGATCTCTTGATGTGGGAGATGATTCTGCTGGCCTGCTCCTCATCTCTGAATCTCTTCCCTGAAGTACTCCTCCTTCTGTGGGTGCAGTGAACCCTCTGACCTCTGTTACCATGTCAACACACTCAGGAGGGATCTGATTGGCTGCTGCCGGTGTCGTGTGGTTATCCAGAGGCGGAGCGGAGGCAGCAATTCCCCCTGATGAGGTTTGTCAGCAGCACACCCACTGAGGTGGACTCTGTAACATCAGTCAGGATCTCAGTGTTGAGGAAGTCAGAGGAAAGTCGACACTCATCCAGACCGTCAAAGATGAACACAACCTCTTTAAACCTGCAGAGTCCTGCTTCTTTGGTTTCACTGAAGAAGTGATGAACAAGTTCCACCAAGCTGTACTTTTTCTCTTTCAACACATTCAGCTCTCTGAAAGTGAATGGAAATGTGAACTGGATGTCCTGGTTGGCTTTGCCTTCAGCCCAGTCCAGAGTGAACTTCTGTGTTAAGACTGTTTTCCGATGCCAGCCACTCCTTTTGTCATCACTGTTCTGATTGGTTCATCTCTTCCAGGTGGGGGTTTAAAGATGTCTTCTTGTCTGATTATTATTTCTGGTCTGTCTGGTGTCCTGGATGCTGTTTCAATCTGTCTGACCTCATGTTCATCATTGACCTCTGCAGTCCCTTCCTTTGTGATGTAGATCTCTGTGAACATCTGATTCAGAAGTGTTGGGTTTCCTGCTTTGCAATCCCTTCAAACAACACTGGAACTTCTTCTGCTGGTTAGATTTGAGTTTACTTCGACAAACTGCAGCTGGACTTCCCTGAAGGAATACAGAACAAAGATCAGTACGTGATTTATAAAGAAACCGGAAATTATTTCTGTTCATCTCTTGAGACGTAGTAAACGTCCCAATTATCCATCAAGTTAAATCTTTAGAGAAATCCTCTTACTGTTCTGCAGACGGTCAGCCAGCTCGTCCTGCTTCATTCTCCTCAGGAAGTGCAGTGTGATCTTCAGAAATGCCTTTCTGTTCCTCCTCTGCTCTTCATCCTCACCCTCCCTCTTACTCTCTAAGCATTCTGGGTAATCTGGACTCAGAACATTCTGGATCTTCTTCGCTCGTTCTTCACAAAAGGTGACAATGTTCTCCTCAGCAGCTGGAACAGAAGATTATATGAATGACAAACCAAACTGAAATCATGGAAGCAAACATCAGATCCATGTTGGACAGACTGACAACCCACTGGTCATAAAAGTGCAGCATGGAGGTTCATATATGTAAACACCATAGTTGTAAAAGTAGTTATTATACATGTACAGACCATAAATATGGAGTCCAAGTGTGTTTGATGCTGCTGGGCAGACTGACCACTGGGAACCTCTGAGATCTCCTGGTCCACTCTGTGGAGGAATCAGGAAGAATTAGCTCACATTATGTCTGTCCACACAGAGACAAACAAGGTAAAAGTCCTTTCACTTAAAGTGTTGATTTCAACATTGAATCGGATGGTTTTCATTAAAATGTTGGGCTTGGTTGGCCCAAATGACTACAGAAGCACAACCTGTCTGGTCTATTATGAGGCCAGGAGGTCTGCAGCTTCTGTGGTCATGGTTTAACAATACGTCTTTCATGTTTAAATACATTTTTAGTAATTTTATATGTATACAAATTGGTCATTTTTTTTATTTTTATACTGTTTTTTATCTACATTTTACTGGCCCTGAAATAAATATCATAGGTGTGATTGGCAAAAGGACAAAAAGCAAGATAATATACGTACACCTACTATGAAGCTTCAGAAAATGGTTATAACCAGCTAGCCACTGCCACTGGATGTTGTGCCATAGACGTTTTCACGGGCAGACATGTTGACATGTAATAGTAGGAAAAGCACAGGTGTATTCAAAATCATTAATGATGGCTGCATTCCACTTAGTAGAGGCCCTGGTATTGTGCATGCTGACTCACTGAAATAGTTTACTGGGACACTTGATGGAACTGAGCCATCGTTAAGGTTATCAATTTCAGCTGTGCTTCTCCTACTATGATAAGTCAAAATGTCTGCTGTGAAAATGGTCCATTAGCAGTAAAGCTAGACCAGGGGTCATCAACTACATTTTTCCAAGGGCCAGAATTTTTTAAGCATACACTCCAGGTGCAAGACTTTCAAATAAAGAAAATAAAATTATACCTATACGCATCTTCTTGTTTGATATTTTCACTTTCTTACTAAATTAATGCTATATTTTTACATTAGTGTAAGCAAACCCCTAAAAACATGGAAAATCCATAATGATAACTTGATAGGCTACTTAACTAGAAAATAATCTCAGATTAAGGGGCAGTTCACTGAGGAGTGATGGTTGAAGTCTTGATTACTGAAACGTAATCAGTGTCCTGATTGGTGGAAAATGCTTACAGAAAGAAAGTCCTGTTGTCAGGTAAAAATGTCACTCGTCAAAGGGGCTGAAGTGAAAAGTTGTGGAAAACAGCAGCTGTAATGATGAATGGACTGATAAGCAGGCTAGCATTCATCCTGTATGCCTCATTTGAAATAAGACAATGTTGTTGCTAAATAATACAACCGACGCAACGTCATTCACGTGCATATTAAGTAGCCGATGTATTTGTTCTTTGGTCTTATAACACATCCATAGGTTTACCGCTCCAGCGGAGAGGATGGCTCGTTTAGACAGCAGCTACGTTTACAAGAGTTTGTCCAAAGTTCAAGATTGGTTGCGAATTAAGATAAACAAACTACAAACTGACATCTTTCATTTTAGCTTGTTTGTAAAGTTGCTATTTGCAGAGTAGAGCTGTGTTTGCACAGCGGTGGACAAGAGTGGACCGCGCAGACAGAGCAGACTGAAATATTAGCTTTCTACGTGTTTCTGCCTGTACAACAGGTAGGTGGGTATTGATAAGTATTGACTCTTTAATCATGGAGGTTTTATTGTAGGCTACTTACAGTAACGAGTGTAGCGTTAGTTCATCTGCGCCATCGGCGGTAAATAATCCTCGGTAACGTTTCCAGTCAGCTACATGTGCTGCGTGAACGCACACACCTTGGCCCCGCTGTGTAGCTGACAAGAGCGGGGCATCGGTGTTCAGAATCCAATTTATCTTCCAAAATGCAGCTCTTGTATCCAAAATGAATTGGTTATAAATTACCTGAGGTGAAAATGTGAAATGTTAACAGTCACACGCTTCGTGCCACTCTGTATGACGTTTGTACTGGCCCGGCGGGCCAGTGACTGGCTAATCAACCAGCCCGACATACGTTTTACTGGCCCCGGGCCATTGCTTATGTCGAGCCCTGAAATACATTTGTAACATTAAAAGTATTTGCTCCTTTACCGTTGATCATTGTCAGTTAATAGTGTTTCATAGTTGTTTTTAATAGTTGTTTAGCTTCTCTACAGAAATCATTCTTGTAAGTTTCCTTTGATTATTACTTTATTTTATACTGAATAGTTTTACTGTAGTCTATATCCACAACGTTTCACTTCCGGGATTGCCCTCGGTGCGCCCAGATGCATGTATTTACCGATGTCCGTTTCCTTCCTCTTTCTTTGGACATGCGTTCAAAATCCGGTGGATTTATGAGGACTATGGTTAACTGCTCCTCAGATCTGTCCAATCTGAGTTTTCTCTCGCAACGACTATTTTAGCGGCGTCTGCGCGGAGCTTAACCCGCGCACGCATGACGCATTGTAATTGGTTTAAAGAAATGCCAATAAACCAGAGCATGTTTTTCTCCCATCCCAGGATGCTGTGTGGACTAGCCAGACCCTCCTCCGGTCCGCAAGGTGTGGATGGTCTGGCAAAGCGAGACTAGTTTGACTGAGACCGGGCTTGTATCCCTCAGATCCCGAGGCTTGTTAGCAAATAAATGATCAACGACATTGTAGCTGTCTGTGCTTCTTCCGTTGGGGTCCAACTGTCTACAATCATATCCGACATAATGCAGACCCTACCATCAGCCACAATAAAAGTCTTAACGGGGATGTTAATAACTGTACACAAAAGAAAAGAAGTGAACCCCTGTTTCAATTGGGTGAGCACCGCTGTCTAATGGACACAATGGCACCGGATCCAGGCAACAAACAACTATGAGCAAGCGTGTGTGCATGTGGCAAAATGATAGCAGCTTGGAAGATCCACCAAGGGTGGAAGTATCTTTCTGGACCAGGAGCAACACAATGTAAAGGTGTCCAACCGGGTGAGACGAAGGAGTAGCCGGGCTCCGGAGTCACCCAACAGTGCCAGAAACCTCAAAGTGTTTCAAACCATCTCTATAACATCAAGTCTGAAAGGAGGTGGATCAAATGGCTTGCAGTGAACATAGTGCTCGGGTGGTATGACCAAATAAATGTATCACGGCATTTTCTCAGATTCTGGTGGTTTCACAGTTTTTTCTTCTTTTGCTTGATGGGGTCTTTATTAGGTTTAAATAGCACTAACGTTACCTTGGCCACAGGTAACGTGAATGTTGTAGTGTTATGTATGAAAAGTGGCGACTACGCTGTCAGCCTCCTTCAGTGTTGTTTGAATAACGTTAGTAGTTTGGCGGAAGTATTTTGGCAAGGAAAGAAATCTTAAATACAGTGTGGTCTGTAGTGGGACCGTAGATGGATTGTTATTTGCGTTCATAATGTTGCTCCGCTGCATTCTTGAGGTGACCAGTCTTGCCGATCGTGCTAACGCTCGGTCGAACTGGCCCGTCTCAGCTTCGACTCAAACCAGCTGATTGTGTCGCTGAGTCTCCAGAGGCTGGTTTTAGAACGTAAGAGACGTCTCAATAGAGAAGTCAGCTGGTAAAGTCAGCTATAAACTATAGAAATAAAATGATCCATAGTCCATTTTTTTGTTACAGTTGGTCGAAATGGCAGAGTTTTAGACGGAGCTTCAATGACAGCCCGAAAGCACGGTAACGTTATATGGTCTAGAGAGAGATTAAAGAGAGAGAGGCTCCAGCAGCGTTGAACAAAGCTGTCAATCAGAGAAATAAAACAGTTTTTTACGATTCACGTATCACTACGAATTTAACAGTAGCCAGCATCTCAATATCACTAAAGTTATCCACATTTATATTATAGAAAACAAATGATATATTTGGCTACAAAAAGCATAAAGCCGGAAGTTAGAACGGAAGTACAAGAATCATTGTTATGGAGATCATAATGTCGTCATTTTGGTGTGAACTGGCAGCTTTCAGAACGCTGCAGACTTGTTGCAAGTAGCTGGAAGTTTCCACTCGTTGCCAATCTTTGGTCTGAACTGGGCTTAAGTGAAATTCAACCACAAGAAACAACATCAACAGAACACTAATCCCATTTTTCAATATGTGTGTCTGTGCTGCGTTCCGTCTGGGCCATAGTTTTGTTCCGTCCACCATGTGCAAAACCACAGCGGAGATTTCAGAAGCAGAGCGTGTTTCTGCCCGACTCTGATTATATTGTCTCTACGGGTAGTTAAAAGAACAATGACGTCTTATTAGTCTATCTACCTTCCACCCAAGCACTCCTGTTATTAAACTCCATGCTTCTCTTTTCTGGTGTTGTCCTTAGAAAGACCTGTGATGTCTATCATGGTTTTTCCATCTCCAAGAAGAATTCTCTCTGCCGTGGTGATGTAGAGGAGACATATATGATATTGGGGTGTCTTTTGGTAAAATGACTAGATAGCCTCACTGTTCCTCCTACTGCCACCATGCGGCTTGAGTGAAACCAGACCTGGTGTGTATTTTTAGCGGAGCAGAGAACCACTTCCTGCACACTTTGGTACGGCGCTTGTCACAACATTTTATGTTATTGACAGCTTACCTTTTTTCAGCGGAGGGTTGTCGTCCTTTAAAATCAGTTATAATATCCTTTGACCAGTTGCTCTTTAAGGACACACAGCTGGCAGGTCAGGGTCAGGAGATTCCCGTGTGATCCTGATAGGAAAACACATTTGTTGAGTTTTATTATTAACAATTAAATGGCAGTAATGCCTTTCTGGCAGAAACATGGTTAAAACCATGAAAAATATATATCTGGTTATACTGGGCAGCTAAAATGATGCTTAAAATAAACCTACAGGCTTGATATAATGTATCTCGATAAATAAAATAAAATATGGATCAGATCACTTTATTAACAGCTTACCTTTTTCAGCGGAGGGTTGTCGTCCTTTAAAATCTGTTATAATATCCTTTGACCAGTTGCTCTTGAAGGACACCGCGGCTGGGTTCAGGAGACTGATAGAGTTTCCTGATAGAAAAACACATTTATTATATTATTATAATATATTTACTGTATTAAATCAAACAATGACCACAATATGTCATCAGATATTAAGGAAACATGCTAAGTTGAAATACTATAGTCTCTGATAACGATGTTAAAGCCAGTATTTTCTCCTTAAAAATTAGCATTCCATGACAGAATGTCTGTTTTGTTTTTGGCTTGTTGATGATTCATTTGTCCAGGCCAAGCAGCCGAGGCCACCAGAGAGCCTGATCACAGTGTCTTTGAGGAGCTTCCGTCGTGGGCGGCAGAGTCTTTGCCTCGCGATGACAGCTTGTGAGCTGGCAACACAGTGGGGTGACCCCCGGCATCACCAGACAACCCGATGGGCGGGAAGCAGCCCGTCCGAGCAGGATGGTACGCCACCAGCCCTCTGCCTGCGTACGTGCCAGTGTGTTACCAGATGTTGATCAGCCATAGCAAGGAGCCACAGCCCCAGCAGCTGCTGCAAAGGGGCCGGTGGTTGTGACAGAGAGCCGTGAACACCACCACCATGCCGATGAAGAAGGAGCTGCAGTAGCCGCGTGGTGTCGATCGCGAGCCAGGACTGTCAGCCGGGTTCACACCCAGCTCCGACAAGGCATCGAAGCGATTTGAGACGCTGAGGGGAGGCCTTCTCCCGGCCGCAGACCACCTCTGTCCAGGACGAACGGTGGCTCGGATAGACGATGGCAGGCGGACGGATCCCAGGGCGCCGTATCCTGGAGAGTAGCCGGGAGAGTTGAGCCTGCAGCCACTGATTATGAGCCACGTCCAAGGTCAGCTATTTCTTTGTTGACATTCCTCAACAACGAGGTTATTTTGCAGGGCAGTGGGGACTCATCAGGAGGTGTGGATGTAGCACTAGCTTAGCAGTGTTTAGCTCGGCTTGGCTAGGGCTAATGCACTCTTTCTGGTATCTTAAAATAACTTAAAATCCAGTCCTCCGATGACTAAAATCCCTCATCCGGATAAAAGATACGGATGAAAACAACCAAAATCTAAAAGGTGTAATGTAAAATTTTTGCTTAAAACTAGGTAAAAGTTAATTTAAGGAGGTTATTGTCACAGCCAGTATCTATATACATTTAAATTTATTAACCGGCTTACCTCTCAGCAGCGGAGGATTGTCAGATCCTTTAAAATCAGTTATAATATCCTTTGACCACTGCCCTTGAAGGACACACAGCTGGGTTCAGGTTCTGGTTCAGGAGACTTTGGTCTCCTCCTGATAGAAAAACACATTTGTTGAGGGTCACATGTTCAGTAAAAGTCTCCCTGCATAAAATATAATACAAATAGGAATATAGGCCTAATTATTAACAATTAAATACCAATAATGCCTTACTTTCTGGCAGACACACGTTTAAAATCAATATATCTGGTTATAATGGGCAGGTAAAATGATGGTTAAAATAAACCTACAGGCTTGATAAAATGTATCTCGATAAATACGAGTTAAAATATGGATCAGATCATTTTATGTTATTAACAACTTACCTCTCAGCAGAGGGTTGTCGTCCTTTAAAATCAATAAAAATATCCCCTGACCGGTCGCTCTTTAAGGACACACAGCTGGGTTCAGGAGACTTTGGTCTCCTCCTGATAGAAAAACACATGTATTGAGGGCATGTTCAGTAAATTACTTTCTGCATAAAATAACTGAAAATATATTAATATGAATATGTATATAGGTTTCATTATTAACAATTAAATTAAGGCTTTTCCTGCTCTTCAGGAAGAATTTGTTCTTTCAAATGTTTTGTAACGTTGCTGATGTTATAAAGTAACTGATGCTGACTTACTCTGTAGTTGGGAGATGTTGTCCTTTCAAACACAGTGGTGGCCCAATGGACCGGGTTGCTCTTCATGGACACACAGCTGGGTTCAGGTTCAAGTTCCATTAAGGTCCTGTTAGAAAGAGGGGAAGACCACCAGAGAGGTAAATCCACTTTTTAATCTCCAGAAACGGGAAGAGCTGCTGGAGAAACTAGAAGCTATCAACCACAAAATAAAGTCTGAAGCTCTTCACTGAATGCTTTCTGCTCTCTGCTCATCCTGTTCTATCATTCAATGTCTTTCTGAGAGAGAGCGAAGCCTCACTACAGTGGGCTGGAAACACAGAGACCCTCTACAAAGAAGACCAACCACCCAATGAGACAACACTACTCCCAGTTTGCTGGAGGTTTCACAACAACTCACCTCAATATTATTTTCAATTGCTCCCTCTCATAGTCACGGCTCTCCATCAATTCTCTCCGGCTCCATTTCAAATGGCCTCTTGTCCGTTTTAATTCCCCCTTGATTACAGGTCGCCTTCTTTTTTATGTAGTTGTGGCTTCATGGACATACAGCTGGATTCAGGATCAGCAGGGTCTGGTCTCTGATGGGTCCTGTTAAAAAGAGAGGAAGACCACCAGAGAGGTAAATCCACTTTTTAATCTCCAGAAACAGAAGCTGCTGGAGAAACTAGAAGCTATCAACCAGAAAATAAAGTCTGAATCTCTTCACTGAATGCTTTCTGCTCTCTGCTCATCCTGTTCTATCATTCATTGTCTTTCTGAAAGAACAGGAACATTATAAAGACTCTAGCACTAATGTTATCTTGTTAGTCCTCTAACGGAGCCAAGACTTCATCATGAGAATTAATGTCACTAAATAATATAAAGAGCCGATACTGATCAGTTTTGTGTTGTTTGGTTTGTTTTGTTTCTTAGTTTCTTATATGCTTCTCCCACCAAAAACGTGCACATATATGCTGGGTTTAAAACGGGAAAATCTGCTAATGATAGACTAATTTCCCATTGCAAGTACACCAGTCTGCCTTTGTTTTTTCTTCTGGTTCAACGTCGCTCGCAAACGCCCAAGACAGGTATTGTTAACTTTTCCTGCTACAGCTTATACAGTGCACAACTGCAAACTCTGCGATTGTTACAGTGCGTCATTCCGTTCATAGAACGCTCCTTATCAAAGTTTGTTTTCACGAGGTTTACCAGTTTACCTGTAACCAGCGCAATTTTGCGTTGTGTTGTTTTTCAGACGAACAGCAGCGTGACCATAGGCTGGATTTTGTCTTTTAGCTCATAGATTTAGCAGCAGACTGTTTGACGTCCCGCTGTTGGAATCCTCTACAGTGAAATACTGTTTAGCTGTCAGCATTTTAGCCGTGTTTAATCCAGTTACTACTGTGGCTAACGGTAGGCTAACGTTACCTGCTGTGTAAGCGTGTTGTTAGGGTTTACTAGGCTGACATGCAGTGATGTTTCTGTTCTGATGTTCTGTCTTTTTTGGAGCATCAGAGCGCAATGCGAACATTTAAGTGGCACCGTAATCTGCTTTGCTATTTTGATGGTAGATACGATTTTAACATGCGCCCGTTAACGTAACAGAAAACTAAGTTGCCTGTATCTTTCCACAGACGCCACATGTTTGGAAAGTGGTTGCACTACAGCTGAAATGGCATAGCCTACTCCTTCACAGTATCCTTCAACAACAGGAGGAATGTAGCACAATATGGTAGCTGGTTGTTCTGTGTGCTATTGTGTAGTTGAATAACTGTTAATGTGTTACGTTAATACCGGACACCTACCGTAATCCAGCCTGTTGTTCTGGGTGCTATTGTGTAGTTGATAGATGAAAGAAGAAACGAAGAATTCTAAATAAATGCGACTTATAGTCCGGTGCGGAGCTATCTAATATCTTTTTTTTCCTCTTCATGATGCATTTTTGGACTTGCACTTATAGTACGAGGAAAATGCGGTATATTTCTATTTCTCTTTCATCTTATTTTTCGCCATTGCTGGCTGCTCTTCCTCTGTATTCTATTCTGCAACTAAAAGCAAAACTACCCCCTTCTGCTACTGGAGCTAAAACTCTTGAGTAGACAGTAGGGCTGGGCGATATGGACCAAAAAGTCATATCCCGATATATTTTGGCTGAATATCGATATACGATATATATCGCGATATTTTTTCCGCCAAGTGAGAGCAAATGTTCAGTCAAAGCCCAAATCAAATTTGACATGTCACAAGTAGTTTCATAGAAACAGTTGCAAAATCAAATAAATAATAAACCGGTTTCTTCACCTGGTTCATGATTAAATGCTCAGCTGTTCAAATAACAATAAAATGTAAACCTAAATACTGTATAACAGGAGTAACTTTTTGAAATCAAAGCTCCATAGGCTATTTGTGATTTGTTCCAAAGGTCAATTAAGCTTTTGATATTAATATAATCTACTTTGTTCAATGTAATGCCTCATGCCTGTAAGCCTAGGTTATAGTCCCATTCTTCCACTTGATACTGCTTCCACTTAAGTAAACTAAAAGATGAACTATCGACTACAAAACAAAGAAATTTATTATGATCGGTTCACAGATCGACTTCAAACGGAAACTTCACCCTTCTGAACTAAGAGTTTCTGCTTCAAGGTGAAGTTTAAACAGACTGAAATGTCCAGGCTCATTCCTCCACTATTTATTTCTGTATGTATTTAAGCGTTACATGTAATTTTAACGGGCACTGAGCTCCACATCCTGCAGCCGCGAAACCGTCGCTGCCCCGCTGTAGCGTTCTTTCCGTCCGCCTCGCCGCGGCAAACTTAGTGGAACTTTCCACCGATATCGACATACAGTTCGTCCTGGACTAGGCGTAAGATCCTACCGATCACCACTCTGTCTTTGGCTGGTCCGATCTGGATCAGCGGGGACCCGCGCCGCAGCGAGACGAAGCTGTGTTTTTGCCGGGGAAGAGACGGCTGCGGCCGACCGCGGGGCTCCCGCCTCCCGCTGCCGCCGGAGCTCAGATTGCTGGTCGGGCGGCATATATAATCATAAAACACATTGTCACCTGTTAAATGTTATCCATGCTGTTTGTTCTTTTCATTTCCTCTATCGAACATAATTAAGCAGTACAAAAGTCCGGCATCTTTAGCGTTGATCTGAATGCCCCGGACCCCTGTTCCAAGATGGCGCGGGTTTTGACGTATGTTTAGAACCTCCCGGCGACATATCTATGGGAGCAAGGATCACATTTGAACTATATCGATATATGCGATATGGTCTAATTCCATATCTCATTTAAAAATATATCGATATATTTGTCTATATCGATATCGCTCCAGCCCTAGTAGACAGAGATTGTTTTTGTCTCAAAACTCCATTTAAAAACCAAAGTGTAGTAGTGTGTAACCTCAGAGTTCACCTGGAAATACAGAGACCCTCTACAAGAAGACCAACCACCCAATGAGACAACACTACTTCCAGTTTGCTGGAGGTTTCACAACAACTCACCTCATTCTTCTTAACATTTCATTTTCCATTTTCATTGCATTTTCATTGCATCTCTCCGTTTCAATTAGCTCCATCAATTCTCTCAGCTCCATTTCAAATGTCCATTTTAATTCTCCTCTCGAATACAGGTTAGCCTTCTTTTTTTAAAATAGCAGTGGCTTCATGGACACACAGCTGGGTTCAGCTTCAGCAGGGTCTGGTCTCTGATGGGTCCTGTTAGAAAGAGAGGAAGACCACCAGAGAGATAAATCCACTTTTTAATCTCCAGAAACAGAAGCTGCTGGAGAAACTAGAAGCTATCAACCAGAAAATAAAGTCTGAAGCTCTTCACTGAATGAACTGCTACTTTTAAACTAAGCTATCAGGTTTTAAACTCTCTACATTTTATTTTGAAAGGTTCCAGGGGAATGCAAAATAAATAAATAAATAAAAAATAATTAGGAAAATAAATTTAAAAAGTGGTCAATTTATGATATATTGTATCAGTTAATTAATTATTTTTGGTACATTTAATGGCATTTATCAAGTATATTTATTTAATTTTGTCAACTTCTGTTCTGTACTTTCCACACACGTAACTTGAGCGTGATGTTGTGGCTAATGGCGGTCTTGTGCCAGATCTGCCAGATGGGCAGATAAAATCAGATGATGATTTAATAGTTTAATAAAAGATAGTTTTTAGACTGATGATGTTGTGTTAATATAGATTAAACTACCCAGTAGTTTATGAAGTCATTAAATCAGTGATTTTATTCTCCCTGTCTGAGCGTTTTGTTTAGACATTGCGCAGTTTACTGTCCCACCAGCAGATGGTGCCACGTGATTTCTAATGACGAGTAGAGGAAGATCTGCAGCCACAGGCCTCTGACACAGAGCTGAATAAACAGCTGTGTGAACTCAATAACCAATACATGATGAATAGGTTTGTTTTGGAAACTGCCAGAACATCAGTGGTACCAACTAGAGGTGGAAGGTTACACAGAAGTCCCAGTTCGGTTCATACCTCGGTTAAGACATCACGGTTCGGTACAATGGAGGGAAAAGCAAACCAAAATGCAGAAGGCAATTTTTTTATTGTGCATGTCTCAGGCTGTACCACCTAGTGTCATACAGTCTCTCCTCTGAGCTAGCTGCAACAGCCTGAAGTGTGTAAAGTAAGATGTAAACAGTTAACAATAAGTACCCCACATCATCTCCATACTCTATCTGGAACTTGTAAATAAAATAAGACAATCCGCTATAAAACTGAAAATACAGCATCTCTTATTTATGAAAGTCCGAGAATTCCATTGAATAATAACAAAACAAAAATACGTGGACGTGATGGCATGTTGTACCGAGGTTCGAGTACAGACAGCAAATACGATTCAATACGGCATTGAAGATGACATGTAAATTCAGATTTCAGATTCTTTTGGCCCTATTTGTATGTGTATCTTGTTCCAGTGATTGGTACATCTGGGTGATGGCGTTGGCTACTTGAACTGACCGAAGCCCAAGTTTTCGGCGGGACAGCACCAGTTGGGAGGGCATGAGACGAGAGGCTCCAGGCTGCAGCCAAACAGTCTTGAAGTTTTGCCAAACTTGCGATCTTAAAGAGGCCGGCGGGGAACTCTTGTGGAGTCGCCACCACTGCGCCATACTCGTCCTTTAGTGCTGCTATCTCTGACTCACTCACTGGACCGTCGACCTGACAAAACACTGCGCATGCGGGCTCCGGCTAGCTTCAGAGCTAAGGTGGGGCAACAGATTAGGTGTCCCCAAAACACACGTATCTAACAGTAGTTCCGCATTACATTAATTAATTAGCAAGTTTTATTTATTTTTATACCGTGTACTCCGTGTAAATTCATGTACCGAACCGAGCCGCATGTACCATTTCGGTTCAATATGAATAACGTACCGTTCCACCCTTAGTACCGACCTACTGAGCATCAGTGATATCGCTGAGGTTTGGTGCCTGTAATTGTAAAATTACAATAAAGCCAAACCTTAACCCTTGATAAGGAGCCCAAAGTCCACAGAGATAAGATGGTTGTTAAACTATCTGATAAAAGATCAAACATAACTTCATCAGAGCCAGCTGTAAACCACGATTGCATTTCATTGTGCAATCCTGTTGTATAATGACCGAAAAAAGCCGAATCTTGAACGTTGAAACTTTCAGCAGAATCAATAGAGTTCTGTCTGACTTTACGCTGGTGGAGACGACCGTTTGTTTTCTGACTGATGAAGAAAGGAAATAAACTTAACTTCAGCTGTTCAATTCCAATAAATCAACAACATTTAGATTAATCTTCCAACACAAGAGTCGTCCACACTTTCTCAGGAAATGAGAAGGGAAGTAAAACATTATATTTAACATTACAGAGCCAGAAACTAACCCTGAAGAGACGAAACAAAAACTTGTTAAAGTATCAAACAGCAACTTACAGTTTCTTCAAACATCCAAAGTGTTGACGAAGAAAATCTCAGCTTCCCCTCTATCTACCACTATACTGCACTCTTTGTTTCTTATCTATGCGCAATCAGAAAATTAACCTTACCCTTATATTATATCGCCTCACTTGGTAACTCATCGCTGTTTTTCAGTGTCACTTTCAACTTCTGCTTCACCACACTGGGCACAAATATCTGTTCCTCTAATCTCAACGATACTAAATGAGTTGATTTCATTGTTACTGTGTAGGGCAGTCCCAGTAATGTTGGTTATGCTAATCACATACGTCCACTCATGTAGCTTACAGGCAGTGTGCAAGTGGCTAACTGGAATTGCTAATGTCAGACTGAAATATTTGTCCTAATCAAGATTTAAAGTTGGTGTTGATGCTTTGTACTGTGCCATCTCTGCTGCCCAATAAAGTAAGAAACACACTCAAACAAACTCAGCTGTTTGCTGATGTGTCACAGCTCCACCTGTCAGAGAGCAGATTTTTCACAAAAATAGCTTGATTCTTCTCACTGTGTACAGTAACTGTGGTCGTTGTCAGTTAGTTTTGTTCCTCTTCTGTCACGTGACGGCAACATGAGGAACTTTCCACACGGTATGTTCCCTAAACCTAACACGGTAAACACAAATAAAATCAGTGAAGTGGAATAAGTACTCCAAACTATTAATACTACACAGTGAAAATACTCTGTTCAACGTCCTACACTGTTACAAAATGTACTTGATGTAGAAGTAGCAGTGAGAGTTGATTTGAACTTCTTTATCTGTAACATTACATTATGTTTCACTGCTGATCAATACTTTGTGTGTAAACTGTGAATCTGCAGAGTAACACGCTGTCAGATAAATGGAGGACAATAACAAGCAAAAGGTTTCTTTCTGAAATTAAAGGAAGTATTCAGAAATGTTACTGAAGTAAAACCCTAACTTTTACAAAGCAGATCTCAGCAAAGAACTCTGCATCACAGACTATTGAGGGCTGGGAGCCAAACATCTGTCACTGTGTTTAATCAGATTTGACACGAGAGCAAGAACAAACAAGTTTCTAACTGAACTAAAGGAGGGAACAGAAGGAAACCTGTAGAACCAGACAAACACGGACAAAAGGAGGAGCTACACTGGAAAGATGCAAAACACATTTTCCAGCCAACAACGCTGCGTCAGTGCCAACAGGTCTGCGGGACATCTATGAAATCTGAAGACCTGAATGAGAAAAATAAATCATGGGACTATCATAAAGTAAGATATCTGGAGGTCAGAGGTGAAGGGACCCTTTGAAGACCGACCGACAGACAGGTCTCAAACAAGCCGTTCAGAGTCGTGGCCAATTACGAGGGTCAGGACGTATAAAGCGTGTCTTTACCTCTTGTAGTGTGACATCATCAAAAATAAAGCGATCTAACGTCTGGGACGCTAACACGACCACCGCACTGAGAGTCATGTATTTCATACATTCATGTCCAGAAACATATTGGGGAAATTCAGTGTTCGAATTCGCGGGAGCCAGAGGGAGCTGAGCTCCCATAGAGTGAAGACTGGCATGAAAGTCAAAAATCTGAGGGGGTCTCTCATATCTGAAGGTGTCTGCCACATGTGGCATTGTAATTTAATCTTAATCAACGCTCATTATCTTACCATTAAAGACGTTAAATTAAATTATAGGCTACTACAGATGACCTGAGCCTAACCTACGCTCATAAACGCAGCATGACTGCACTCCAATACCACACCAAATGTGGCAGTGGAAATTCAACTCATGCTTAGTAGGTTACACGTTAACTCAAAGTTCGCAGAAAAAATATAAACGTTGGAGGCCATTATCGGTGCACAAAGTCCTTGAAATCCATTATGCAATAAGCATCATATAGCCATGGCAAAAAGAAAACAAGGCAGTTTAATTAATTTTGGTTTTACTAAGAAATTGTGTAGCGATGACGTTAATGGCACGACTAATTCACCTGTTGCAAGCCCTGTTAGCACACCTCCCACCGGAGGACACGCACAAGAAGAAGCTGAAGAAATAATGTCCTCTCTGGCTGAAGATGATCCTAACCCCTCTTGCTCCTCTGGCTCCCGTTAAATTGGAACGGCCAGCAGTGGAGAGACTGGAAGAGCCCATATACATGGCTGTTTGTTAAGGATGGAAGCTTGGGGTGCATCGCTAAGGCCTAATTGAACGGAGGAATTCTGGTATTCTTCGGTAGCCTGAGTAACTTTAACCGTTGTTCATGTGAAATCTCAAAGACAGTCTGATGCTTTGTTTATAGACTATTTGTGGCTGTTTGCTATTTGACCTATCTATAGTATTCCTGTCGATAAAGTATGATAGTGTAAATCCTGTAGTGCGCACACTTGTAGCTGTTATGTATTTTTGTAAGTCACTGTAAGTCGCATAAGCGCACACTTGTTACTGGAGACCGCTAGTTACGTTTCTCTGGCAGAGTCTATGATTATTACTAAGCAACCAAGATGCATCTTCAACCAAGCAAAAGATTAAAACAAAAACAATTTAAATGAAAAGACAGATTATTTTAGGAAAAGTCAGGTACCAGCAGGATTGTATTTTTTGATTTAGCAAAAGTTATTACACATAAATTTCAAAACGGTCAAAATGACCGTCCTGGCCGTTCTAGTGTTAAGGAACAGGCCACAGTGGGACCATCTAGCAGCATGTATGCTACTCAGCATTAATGGGCCACCTCTTTCTGAATTCCCCTATAACCGAGCCTTGGAGTTATTTTTCCAAAAGCCAAGAAAAATCAGATGCACACAGCAAGGCTGCCAACTTTGCCACTGAGGCAAATATGCAATTAGTTTCATTATGAATGGTTTCATACTATAGCCTGCCTTTGGTTTTGGTTTCCCTATGAATAATTTCTTGTAAAATTCATTTTGTAGACCTACAGTTCCTAAAAATACAGTTCAATCAAAACGAAATGAAAATATGCCTCATTGTGTGTGAATAGAGGTGAACAAATATATTTGTTTGTGTTGCAGCGGTGTCAGTTCTGTTTAATAACTAAAAACATTTGTTGTCGGGGTGGCGGGGGGTTCCAACAGATCTGCCCCCACTGCTAAAAAAATCCTAGAGGAAATACTGGAATTAGCCTACTGTTGCTAACATACGTTCATGAATCCTGCTTTAACGTCCCCTACCTACAGGACCTCAGACTTACCCCTCAGTCACATTAGCTACAAGAGACAGAGACAAAGCGACAGGTTGCCATTCATTATAAATGGATTGGCGTTTGCCAGCAACAAGCGACGGGCTCACCGCTGCCACGAACAAGCGGGGGCCAAAATAGATAAGAAGTCTATTTTATGCAAATGAGGAGCGATCGACAGCTATTCGAACTGAGGGAAGGGGCGTGACGTAGGTCAGTGGCTTGAGTCGAAGAAAATAATTCAAGATGCGAGGCAACGCTTCAGGACTTCGTATTTCTGTACATATCTGATATGTTTGGCATTTTATCTCATATATTTTGTTACTTTTATCGAGAAATAAATACTTTTAAATTCAAAAACATCGTTCCTGTGACTTAACAATACCTCTGAAGTAACTTTTAAGACGTACCTGAAGGTAGCTCTGGAGAATTTCTGTTTACTGTTGCCAAGCAACAAGGAGTAAGCTAGAACACGTGCCAGGGAGCGCCCACAAGCGGAGTGCCTGTCGCTCTCTTTGTAGCTAATGTGACTGTGGGGTTAGGCCTACTTATTGATGCACACACAAAGTAGTGTCGACAAACTTAGTCCAATGAGGGGAGAAAGGAAAGTGTAATGCGTTCCCACGTTAACGCTTTTTCTCTCTCACTGGGACCGCTTCGGTCCAACGTTACTAGAAGGTAGAAGCGAGCTACAACTGATGGGGGAGAGAGAGAGAGAGAATGTATCACTACAGCCAGTCTGCTCAAAGCGATGGTTCGGTGATTCACAAATAGGTTGCACTTATGGGGCCCTATCTTGCACCATCGCGCGCAGCGCAAAGGCCGGCGGAAAGTGTCTTTCCCTAGTTTAAGACCGCGCTGACGTTGTCAATTTCCCGTCCAGACGGAGACAACAGCAGGACAGAGAACACTACAGGAGGGCTTTCACCGGCTGACTCGATAGCTGCTGGTTAGTAAATCACGCATGAACACCAAAAGCGTGAGGAACCGTGGGTTAATGTGTGTATTTATACTGGGATGTCTACACAACTGTGGGAGTCGATTGACTTAAAAAAGTTCATCACTTTACTTCCGAACCAAAGTTCAAAACACCTGCTGATTTCTGTCTTCTTTAGTCTGTTGGCTATTTACACGTTACTAACACATTTTGCACTTATTGCGCGTCTTGTCTAGACTGTTTACATGTTTATGACCATATACAGTATAGGCTACATTTTATGTACTGGTGTTATTGTTGAATGCATATTTCTAAAATTGTTTTTGTTGAGTTATTATTACACAATACTTTTTCTGACCTTTTTGAACAAATAACCCATATTACAAAAAAGACTAAAACTAATAAAAACTAAACTAAAACTAAGCATTTAAAAAAAAAAAAAAAAAAACTAGCAAACCCACTTTAAAACTAATTAAAACTAAACTGAAAATGAAAACAAAAAGTCAAAACGAAATCAAAATCAAAACATAATAAAATGCAAAACTACAGTACAGGCCAAAGTTTGGACACACCTTCTCATTCAATGCATTTTTTAAATTTATTTTCATGACTATTTACATTGTAGATTCTCATTGAAGGCATCAAAACTATGAATGAACACATATGGAATTATGTACTTAACAAAAAGTGTGAAATAACTGAAAACATATCTTATATTTTAGATTCTTCAAAGTAGCCACCCTTTGCTGTTTTATTAATAAGGGAAAAACTTCCACTAATTAACCCTGACAAAGCACACCTGTGAAGGTAAAACCATTTCAGGTGACTACCTCATGAAGCTCATTGAGAGAACACCAAAGGGTTTGCAGAGTTATCAAAAAGCAAAGGGGTGGCTACTTTGGAAGAATCTAAAATATAGGACATGTTTTCAGTTATTTGACCTTTTGTAAATACATTCATATGTGTTCATTCATAGTCACGATACCTTCAGTGAGAATCTACAATGTAAATAGTCATGAAATAAAGAACACATTGAATGAGAAGGTGTGTGCCAAACTTTTGCTGTACTGTATAATATATCTTGATTCTGAGGAGGAAAAACCCTGGCAGCCCTGAAACCTGAAGAATTTAAAAATTGAAGCTTGCGTAACAGAGCCTTAATGTTTTAATTGCATCCCGCTCTGTTTCATAACACGAAGACTAACAAGGCTTGTTTACTTCATTATGTGCCGTTGAAACCCGTTCTAACTTCTGGCAGTACAACACAGCGTTGCTTGATACTGTTTATGAAAACAATTGACCAAATAGTTGAATATTCGTATTGTAGAAACAAATACTATTAGATTGACAAATGTTTGAGTCGGATACATAACAACTAACAGCAGTAAAAGTACTAATAGCAAAGAGACCAGAAGGTTTTACTCGGCTGGACTGTAAAGTTGTATTCCATTCTATTAAAATTCCACAGTGTACAAATACTCTAATACTCTTATTAAAGTATCAAACAAAGCAACTTATAGTTTCTCAGTTACATGTAGACTGAGTAGACGCTCACTCGACACCTGAGAGAACAGATCTGACAGGTGATCTGTTTCCTGGAATGAGTCAGAGCGCTACCTGGAATGACAACAAGCCAGGTACCGGTATTTGTTGAGAGGACAAACAATGCCAAAACAAAAACAAGTGTCTTGATAGTTAAATGTACCAATAATATTAGAAATACATTTAGGCATTAATTCATTGATAAAAAAGTGACATAAATTAAAATTTCTGTTTTAATTATTTACCTCTGAATTAATTCCCTTATTTATTTATTTACTTTCCTATTTTGTCTTTTATTAATTTATTAATCTTTCTAGGAAATAAGTTTGGGGAAATAATTAGAGGGGAAAATACAAAAGAAATATACAACAAAATGTACTAAAAATTATTTTAATAAATATAAAAATACATTTTAATAAAAAAAAGTTTATAAAAATAATTATAAACTAAATACCGAAATAAATTAATCCGGGGAATTCAATAGTGGGGAAAACACAAAGAAAAATATTGCAGAAAAAATAAATACATTTAAAATAATATAAAAATATACCAATATCAATAAATAAATATAAAGGAAAAAAAACAGGAAAGAAAATAAATAGTGTAATTGTTATTAAGGTAAATAAATACAAATGCCCTTTAAACAGAAATATCAATTTATGTTATATTTTATCAACTAATTATGTCTGCATTCATTGTCATTATTATTTTTGGTTCCCTTTATTGGCATATTGATTAATTTATTTCCACAGTTCAGAGGACAGTAGATCGTGATGACGTAACTAACCACTTCTTTTTATCTGCCTGACTGCCTCCATAGATATATAGAGCCTTGTGCAAAGTCAGAATATAAAATGGCTTCCATTGCTGTTGTGACCATTGACGGTGAAAGAAAGGTTGTGACGCAGTTACACATTTAATTGATAAAATCATTCTGTTTTACCACCTTTATCAATGAGTTCAAACACATCCATTCAGTCCAACTTTCTCTAAAACATTAAAGTAATTTAAACGGAGTCAGATGATGTTTTAATGGTTTAAAAAATCGTTTTTAGACTCGCCACCTCCTCCCCTTCTCCTCCTACAGACATGGAAAAGCGCTCCTCTCCTGTGTGTTTTTGCTGCTAAACACCGGAGGAAATGCCAGATGTGTTTATGATAATACATAAAGGATCTATAATACAGTAACAAGGATCAATAACTGGACTCGGTCTCTTCGTTACTCTCCCAAATATTCACCCAACATGGCGGCGGATCTTTGTTAAGACGACAGTTTGACAGTCTGAGTCAGAAGTCTGATTGTGTTGAGTTTAGTTTGTCTGCAGCTTTTTGATTTTTCTGCTCTCAAAATAAAAACTAACGACAGCTTACATTCACGAGTCAAACGTATCAGAAGAGTTTATTACCTTCAGATGGAGCTCCGTACGGAGAGAAAAGGTTGCGACATACAGCAGCCTCTGGAAAGTGAAACTTAACTTTACAGGAAACACACCCAGAGACAGAGAGGCGCCTGATGTGGAGATGTCACATGGCAAACCTTATCAAATATATAATTAATGATATGATCAAATGTTTTCACGATGCAGTTTTCAAACGCCAACACGAAGGGAACAGAGACACAACATTAAAGTATTAATACCTTAATAACTACCAGTGTTTTCTCTCTGTGGTCTGTGGAAGATGCACATCTTAAGAAAATGTGTTTTTTACTTTAGTCTAGCAAGTTTAGTCTTTAAGTTTTTTGAGTGTTATTTACATTATCTGCTCTAGCTTCTTCAACATTTTAGACACAGATATGTTGATAATAATGCTCCAAAATGCACTTTTTTATTGACAACTTAACATTTTCTTTAGGTAATACCCCTAGACTCCCTGCCAAATACCTGCACCTAGTAGTCTTCCACACACACATTACTGACACACACACACACACACACACACACACACACACACACACACACACACACACACAAACCACAACCCACACACACATATTTAAACACACGCAGACACACACACACACACATATTTAAATACACACACCACACACACACACACACACCACACACACACACACACACACACACACACACTTAAACACACACAGCTTATATGACAGTAACTGTAATAACAAATGTATTAGTGATGTAAAATCTAAAGTACTGTTTGATTATAACAGAGTACTGCGTGTGTTACACCTATATAACTACAGACTCATGGGCTAACAGATTTAAAGATGATTTGTTATGAATTAATTTAAAACCGTTGGTTTATTTGAACATTAATAGACTTTGGACCAACTGAACTGTACACAATATGATTTAAAAATCTCAATAAGAGTATCTCAAAATATAATAAATATTTCCCTCTCATACAACCAACATTAACTAACTTTTTCTAACCTTAAATCCCAGAATTAAAGGTGCACTATGAGTTCCTAGGTGGTTTCAGCATAATTTCAT